>NC_006691.1:1201300-1206300 GCF_000091045.1 Cryptococcus deneoformans JEC21
GCTCAATTCCCGTCACCGAGACACAAGCGCTGACATACTTTCCCGTTTGCTTGTCAAGCACTTTACCCACGAGATGAACGATTCCATCTTGCTCCAAGTGGTCAAGCCAGAAGAATCTCAATGAACCATCCTTCTCCATTACATTCTCGGGCTTTGTTGAACCAACAGGGGCGCTGACGGTATCAAGCTCAGATGTTTGATTGGAGGAAGATGCCGCAAGGGATTCTTGAATGGCGGACCAATGTTTGGCGTTTGCTTTGACTTTGGGTTTGCCATTGGTACGAGGCTTGACAGATTGTATTTCTTCTATTTCTGGCGCGGCTTCTGGAGCGATGGCAAGGACAGGTGAGGGCTCCCGCTTGATTACGTTCTTGACAGACGTTGAGTTGATAACTTTGCGCTTAGCACCGGCCGCACCATTGAGTTTGTTGGTTGCTGTGAGAGGTCTGGTTTTGCGCACTTGAATCTCCTCTTCTTCCTCACTGTCTACAAGCTCGGGTTTGACAGCTACATCCTCAACATCCATAGTATCGTCGAATGAATATTCGTTTTCTTGATCCCTGTCACGACTCATCCCTCTCGGGGTGATAGTAGCATCTGAAACCCGAGGCTTCTTGCCCATCACGCCGCGCTTCGCGTCCCATACAGGCTCGTCATCGCTATCCCCTCCGTACCTCTTCCTCGATGAAAAGAACGAGCTATCGGAACTGGGAGCTTGGTAACCATCGGAGGACGGGATCTCTGGAGAAGACTTCCGTTTGCGGCTAGCCGTCTCATTTGAAGCGGCTGTCACTGAGGACAAGAGATTGGCCATAAAATCGTCCTCTTGTATCGCGCTGGGGATGGCAGCAGCACGATAGGTTGATGATGTAGAGCGTCGGGAATAGTCAGAGTAGCTCGCTTTGGGTTTGGGTTTTAATGATTTGGGAGCTTTACCAGAACTGGCGAGTGCTTTGGCTTTGGCCTTAGCTCTTTTCAATTTTCGCGCTGCATTGACGCGTCAGCTGGAAGTCATTAGGAGCACGCATTAGCATCATTTACCTTTCCTCAGCTCCTCGTCCTCCCCTTCAAAATCATCTTCATCTTCACTTTCCTCGTCATCTCTCTCCGCACCATCCCAGTCTTCCAACCCGTGGTCGACATAATCACCACCGTCGTCATCCTCGATAAAGTCGTCTTGATCGTTACGCGAGCCAACAATGGAGCGATACTGTTCGTCTGTGACGGAGTCGTAAATCTTCGTTTCTTCGGGCTGTTCAATGTGGCAAAGACGTTGCGAGCAGACCAAATCAGTACGCGTCTATTTTCTGTTGCTCAACGCGAACGCGTGCACGCACCTTCCAAAGTGAAAGTCGGCCACCCTTCGCACGACATTCCAGCAGAGTCTTCAAAGCGTCCTTCGACATATTTGGACTCTCCTGATGTAGATAAGATTAATATTATAGAGGAGATGCCAATGAACAGAACAAGAGTCAAAATAGACAGCTTCAATAAACGGACGAGAAGCGGGCAAAAACGAACATAAGCAGAGTCGCGTCGCGTCGATAAATGAGGGTTAAGTTAAAGAGCATCATGTCTTACGTAAAGTATCCGTTTTCGGTACACCTTTTCGTGTTAGTACATATCGTCACTATGAGTCTTGTTGTTGAAACGGATTGTTTAATAAGACGCGTCCGACAACCAATACAAAAATCGTCAAATACGTCTCAATCAGCCTAGGAGACCTCGACGTATTCCGATCGTACCCAGCGGCCATTTGATAAATGTTTACCAGTGCGATGTGGGAGCCTAACATTGGAGCTGTTTATGAAAATCTTTCCGGTGCGCTTCGTTCGTCTCTCGTTGCACGTATAATACAAGTTTGGTGTTGTTGCTGGCATGTACTTACCGTTCCTTTAGTTACAGAAGGTAAGTATGGTGACCGACGTCATTCAAGAGCTCCCGGACATAGCCGACGCCCTGAATAATAAAATAATTCACCGCCTCTCTATTCGGGGGGAAGGACGAACTGCTGCTTTCTAACGTTGTTGCCTTTTGAAGGGCAAAGGTGCCAAAACTTTCCACCATCATCCGCCATTGAGAGAAGTATGGTTCATATTTTGTATGTCTGTGGATAGTCTGTAATGGATTGGGGTAATGGGTACGGTATATCCTGTAATCTGTCGAGCTTAATAAATTGGCGACTGACGTGCTTCTTGTTTTACATACTTTTTCTTCTTTTTCTTGGCTTTGAGCGACACCAAGTAACCGATGATTGACTTGGCATTCCTCTCTCTAACTCCATATCCCCAATGAGCTGCATTACGCTCGGCGCCTGGTTTTAGTGCTTATGCTTGCTGCTTTGATGATGCATGGTATCAATACACAGTGTCCACTAAGCTCAGTAATAAGACCAGAGCGTCTAAGCAATCCTCAAATTTTGGAATCATCTACATTCGTTCATGCCATATACGTATCATACCATCTATTATGAAGAGAGACTTTCGGGAACTCATAATGCAACGGGGAAAAGGCAAGTCCTAAACTTTCCTCCCTATGCTTTCACATGTCGTGTTACTCTGCAATCGTTCTTTGTGTGAGAAGCATAGCCTTCCTTTTGTCTTGTACTAAGCGCAGACCGGTTGGGGGGGGGGGGGGAGGAGGGAGGGAAGATGAATATATGGAGGTGTACGTTGAAGTACTTTGTGATGCAGGGAATATATTTTTCGATCGTTGACTCATGGAAGGTTGAAGGTGATAGGTGGTGGTAGGTGGATAAAGGAAACTTGGTGTATTATTATAAATGAATGATTAATGTTTTGGGAATACAGTTTGATGGAATGATCTTTTGAGAGCAGAAAGGAATCGTAGAACGGAACTTGGTTTGATCATTTTTTTCCCCTCTTCCTTCTCTTATTGTGTCCATGGACACCGACTGTCCTGCGTCTTGTCTCGCCTTCAGTGACGCACGAAACGCACTGAAAGCCATGATGCTTAGATGATGCCTTTAAGCAATGACACAACACCCAAATTTTTTCTCCTCCTTCTCCCTCCCCCAATCTTTCCGTCCTCCCGCATCAAAGCTCCCATTCGGGGCACCCACCCCGCCATGCCCCGCATCCCTGACTAAGACTGCTGCTCGCGTAGCAGCTTCAAATACGGCATCGACATTTCGGTTTTGCAAAGCTGAAGTTTCAAAGTATCCCTTTGCGCCGATGGAGTCTGCTATTCTTTGGCCCTATGAAGATGGAATAAACCATATCAGCGGCTTTCTATGAGATTTGACGGGTTGAAAGTCAAAAGGGAATTGGGAATGAAAGGGAAGGAGGAAGAGTGGAGGAAGACTTACAGTAGCATGATCTGTGAATCGTTCGGGAGAGTAAGTGCCATTCGCAACAGCCTTGTCACGGAGATCGGCCTTGCATGCCACAAGAATGACAGGGATAGCTTTGCCACAGATAGACCTAACTTCCTCTATCCACTAGTATTCAAGATTTTCAGCTTTACATTGCATGGTATACGGAAAACACAAGTGGCAGGACTCACTTTTTGGGTGACATTCTCCAGTGAGTCAGGTGTATCTACCGCAAAGGCGATGAGAATTACGTGCGCTTTGGAATAAGAAAGGGGTCGTAGTCTTTCATACTCTTCTTGACCGCTGTACGATACCACGTCAGTCTCGAAATTGGTAACATAGCAAGATGAACCCACGCAGTGTCCCACAAAGCCAGTTGAACAGGCTTTCCGTCGAGTTCAATCTCCGTCACATAGTTGTCAAACACTGTTGGTTCCTATTTTTGTCGGATTGCTTATCATCAGCACAGCTTTTGGAGTTGGAAGGGGATGGGTGAATACCTACATAGCTCTCTGAGAAGTGACCGACTGCAAACACGTTGAGCAACGAGGTCTTTCCTGCTGCGCCGTCCCCAACGATGACGAGCTTTCTCCTAATCTGGACACAATTGCTTTCACGTCAGCTCTATCCACAAGTGAATGGAGTAAGTCGATGATACAGAAAATAACTCACTGCACGGTTGTTGGGACTTGAAGACATGATTATAGCCTGTATATACTAGTATACCTAGAATGCTGGTATCAACTATATATAGAAGAGTACTAGAAAATGCAAAGCGATGCAGAGTGCTGAATTAAAACCTCGACGTCGACGCGAAAAGCTAGAAGCAATACCCTCTATAACCGTACGCCAGTTCCTCTCGACAATTTAAAGATTCACGTAACGGGAATTTGAGTTACCGTTGCTCCGGGGCGAGTGAATCCGGGGAGTATGTAGATGCGAGAGAATGAAGGTGGGAAAAGGCGTCGTAGGCCCCCTTGGTGAGAAAAATGGAAATTTAGGTCGTGGGTTTTTTTATATGGTTCACTTTCACTTGTGAAGTGCGGATCTGCAAGTGAAGTGGACTTGCGCTATGTGCGAAAAAAAAAGAAGAGAAAGGAGCAGAAAGAGCTGAAAGGAGCTGGAAGGTGGCGAGTTCCCAAAGAAAGAAAAGAAGCTTCGGGTGGTAATAAAGAACTGATCAAAGATCAGAGACCAAAATCATCAGAGATCGAAGATCCGGCAGACGGCGATGCGCGCGGCGTGTGGTGCAGCGTTGCGGACGAGATGACGAACGGCGAGGAGTGGGCAACGAAGGCCGATGCGAAAGGCGGCGAGGAAGCAGGAGGGGATGATGGAAACGACGGGGTAGGTAGGGTGGGGTTAGGAAAGCCAATGTGGTGACTGACAGGGTGATTTGCCAAGCGGGGTATTACGGGAAGCAATATGGGATCAAGAGCCGGAGACGGAGAGGAGGGTGGAGGGAGTCGTGGGCGGTTATTATTATACGACGGAAGCAAAAGTCACGCACAGACGTGAGCGAGATGCATACGGCGGCGTCGCCGTGCGTTGTGTATATAATTGATGCTCGTAATAACGTGGTAGCGGCTGCAGCGAGAACATTGCTTGTAGCGCACACGTTTTGATGGGCGATCGTTGATGGGAGAAATTCCAATCCACACAGCCG
>NC_006691.1:1208800-1438950 GCF_000091045.1 Cryptococcus deneoformans JEC21
ACCCGAGTCGGGATGGAAGGTGCAGCAGGAGATGCCATGTTACGCTTCCTAGGCGAAAATGAAAGTGCGGCAATGGGCGTCATGCAGGGAAAGAGTCTAAGAGGGGATTGTGAAGCCCTATGGGGAAAGAACGGACGTAAGTTTAGTCCGGATAGCGTGATTATTGGAAAGTTGGAAAAGAAGCGAGACGATCTTGCCAAGCTTGACCCAAGGGTAATGTCCATCCTCGCTATTTTCCCTACGATCCCGCCTCACCTTTTACTCATCGCTCTGTCGCACCCGCAATTCTCGTCAATCCCAGCTGGATCTAAAGCTTCGCCCGGTGAACTTGCCGAACCTTTGTTGGCGTGCATGTTAAATCACGGTGAAGGTTTGCCAGAGGAGCTTGGAGGATTGAAAGCGGTGGTTAGCAAGCTGGGTAATGCGCAGGCTGCTGGCGAGGTACCGGATGAAAAAAGAAAGGAGAAAAAGAAGTTTGAGAGAAGGAATATATTCACCGCTGAAGATCTGGACATTAGCAGATTGCGACTGAAAGATGGCGAGAGGTATATCCTTCTTTTTTTCTTCCACCTTTATTTCCTTTTTGCTTATTCCCCAAGTACAGTGCACTTCCCGAACTTCAATCTACCATCCCACAACACATCCGCGACTCCATCCAACGTCTCATCTCCCTTCAAGCATCCGAAGAAGAAGAGCGCCGTCAAGCCTTGGCCGACTCCAACCTGCTCTTATCAGATGATGAATCTGACATGGACGATTCCGGAGAAATCCCGCTCCAAGTCCGTGTTTCAGGCGGTGATACCGAAGACACCGCGCCGGTGGATAGTGATGGTGAAGCCGTTAAAGTCTCGAGGAGGAATCAGCAAAACCAGAATAATGGAATGCCAGATAAGGAAAGATACGAGATCTTGCGCACGCTGTATCTGGATGATCCAGGGCTGTTTGATCGAGATGGTGTGACGAGGAGGAGTGATGAGAGGAAGAAGATGAGGGAAATGCTCGGATGGGATGATGGGCAAATTGAAGGGTGGAGAGTCATGCTTGAAAGAGATGTAAGTTCCAAGTGCTTCCTGGCCGTTGAAAGAGTATCACGCTAATCTCGAATACATTTTCCGGACAGCCCCAAAAAGACGTTATTCTTGAAGCACATCGTGATAGGATGGCACGTAAAGGTACATCATCGTCCGGCTATAATAACCGTAACAATCGTCACGACAACCGCGCACGACAGCCATCACCCGATGGCTCGGTCATGAGCATGAATACAAGCTATACCAGCAACAGTCATAGTAATGGCGGTGGAAGAGGGGGGAAGGGGAGGCAAAATAAAGGGAATAGAGGACATTCGAATGCTGCAAGGACGAGGGGACATGATCGGAAGATGCGTCAGATGGGCGCATGAATGGGGCGTTCTCGTACATGTTCACACAAAAGATAAAATTCATAAGGCATAATAGATTGGCATGGCATTTGGCATATGTATTGTTCATATGAGCATGTGTATCATTATGATCAGGAGCTCAAACGTTGCTAGCAAACATTTACTTTGATTGCATGCAGGCGAACGCTATGAGAACTGAAGAAAAAAAAAGAAAAAATTAACGCTGCATTATGTATGCAGCTTATGCAAGTTACCCCATTATTCGTTTTGTCTACCTTAAATGCTTGCGAGTCTCGTGAGATATGCCTCGATCACCCTCTTACCGTTCCTACGCCCATTGTTGTCAATCACAAATTCCTTGAAAATATTAATGAAGAACTGAGAAAAGGCGGACTCACCTCAAATTCAAAAGCCTCATCCTCTCGTTTGCCAAATGGCCTGCATCCGAACTCTGACCCAAAGGCAAATGCACACAAGGCGCTCCGAATTCCTTCTCCAGCCAGAACACAGTAGGGACCGTACCACCTTCACGAATCTTGAGCGGTCTGACACCCCAGACGTCTTGTACCGAAGCTTCGAGGGCTTTGAAGTATGGCGATTCAAGCGATGCAAGCCACCAGGAGGCGGTATGGGTGACTTGGATCTATAAAGCAACCGATCAGTTGATTATGAGGGTACACCATTTGGGCTAAACTCACGTCGAATTTGTTAGGCGATTCTAATCCCTGGAAAGTTTCTCTGCAGAACTGTTTAAGGCCTTTGACGATAGTCTCTAGATCTTGATCTGGTACAATTCGCATTGAGATGTCCGTCGACACTCTTCGAGGAATGACGGTTTTATTTCCAGAACCTGACGAGTTGATACTGGCAATGGAGAACGAAGGCTGTCGCCAAACTCGGATGAGTTCATCGAGGGGACGGCCGCAAGCAGAGGAAACATCTCGGAGGAGAGACATCTCTTCGTCGGTGGCAGGTCGAACAGAGTCGTCTGTGTTTTGATTAGTGACGGCCTTGTAGTCGCTAGCTCATATACTTACAGAACCCAGGCACTTTGACGCCCTTGGCATCTGACAACGCTCCCAAAACCCTGACCATGTCAAACATCGGCTCACTGGTCGCACCACCGTCTACACCGTTATGCAGGTTCTCTTCACTGCTCTCTACCGACAGGTTGGCGTAGACCACGCCTCGCATACCAAACACCACACAAGGATCTTCCTCATCAATCCAAGTCGAGTTGGACAAGAGAATGGCATCGATATGTCCGATATCAGCCTTGTGAGCACGGACGGTAGAGGCAAATCCTCGTGAGCCTGCTTCCTCTTCGCCTTCAATGATCATGACCAGATCGACATCCAATTCACGACGCTGTCTCAACGAAGCGGCAGCGCAAGCAACAGCCATGATGGGGCCCTTATTATCGGTGACACCACGACCATATAGATAGCCGTCTCGACCAGATAGTTCCCATGGGTTGGTTATCCAGCGTTTCTCAGCGGCGGGCTGGACGTCGTAGTGTCCGTAGAAGAGAATACGTTTTCGAGGTTTGCCGATATCTTGACCGGTAAAAGTGGCGAGGACGAGAGGATTCCTTCCTTGTTCTCCACAGAGCTGTGCATGGTGTCAGGCAACCACAGGACATTTACGAATGCGTCATTACTCACAACTTCAGAAGAAGCGCCGAGTTGGGAGAGGATCTTTTTCAGTAGATGTGCGCCTTGTCGACAGCTACTGCTAGTAAATAACCATGCCTCACATTCGAATCGTCTCACATACCTTTCACGATGGGAGTCATCACTTATAGTCGGGACTGCAACAAGTTTGGATAAAGCGTAGAGCATCACATCACCCCCATGCTCCATGTCCATTACATTTTCGGATTGCAAAGTTTCTTTAGGTGCTTCTACTTGCCAAATCTTCGAAAGTAAAAAACAAAGTCAGCAGATGTTTCTATATAAGTAGTCAAGAAGCAAAATTCACCTTGACATAAGAATCATTCCCACCTGTGATGAGCTCCCACGAATCTCCTTTAACACTTTTTACGATCGTGCTACTCATCACGGTTCCGCTATGTGCCTTGAAAGCCGCCGTACAATCAAACTCGTCATTCACCCTCAACACCCTCCCATCGGCCGCGGCAGTATACACATCGCCACCCAACACACTCATCACGAGTACGTCTTCCTCGTGCGCTTCGATCGTACGTATACAAGCCCCTGTTTCGAGATCCCACACTGCAATTTCTCCTGCCTGCAAACCGGCATAAAGCAGGTCATCTCGAAACGCAAAAGAGAGTACCGCACCAGAGAGAGAATTGAATTGACGGACAAGAGTGATACCGCCTGATGGATGACATTCCCAGATCTTGACGTCGGAATCACCGCTACCGCTTACTAGCCACTTATCACCGTTAGGTCTCGAGAGGGTATGTAAAGCGTAGATGTAGCCATAATGCGCAAAGGCAAGACGGGATTCGGCTGGAACTTCAATCTCTGTAGCCGGGCGTGTTTGTTCAAGCAAATTTACGCTGACTTGATCTAATTCGGCTTTGGAGAAAGTTTCTTTTCGAGCGGTATTGGATGGAAACGGGGAGCAAGGGGTGGAGGAACCGCTGCAACCGTTTTCCGGGGGGTTGTCAAAGAATTTGTGAGGTTTGTAGCGGCCTGATCGTTGAGATGGACCAGGACGAGAAGAAGAGTCAGTACAGTTAGGCACCACGTGGACTGTACCCGCGGCTGAGCCAGAGATCTTGCGTTGATGGAAAGTGCAGAAGTCGCCAAAGTTAATCCATTCGATGGAGCACGATTGGGACCCAAAGTAAAGTGTACCCCCGGCGCGTTCATCCCATGCCAGGGAGTAAATGTCTCCGGAAGTGTCGTCGCACGGGTGGATAACATATAGCAGATCCAAAGTTTCTGTTGACCATATCTATATATCCCGTCAGAATAAATTTCATCATCTAGTTTGCCTATTCTCACCCTGACATCACCGGCACCTTTCCATCACACCATCAGCTATCAACCATTAAATCAAACCCCGAAACATGTCCGACTCACTACTTGAACTGACAAGCCATTTTTTCTCCTCAATGATCAGTAGAGCGAGTACACTGCCTTGATGACCGAGTAGGCGATACAATGGTTGAAGACTTGACCTTGAGAATACCTGGTACGTTTCGTGAGTAGAGCTTCAGGATTAAGAAGTGAATGCAATTTACGGTGATTTCATTGTCGGCGCTCTGACACCCAGCATAGACATATTTTTTGTCTGCAACTAAACTCAGAACGGTACCATTGCCCACACAGAGCAAGTGTGAGAGTACCGGCATCTTCCCCTTTCTTTCACGTGTCAAAGAATCTGGTTCATTGAATATTTTGATACAGAGTCCGCCGGTATGTTTGACCGCGTCGTTCACGGAGATGGGATGTTGGGTCGGTTGAAGAGATCGAGGAATGGAAGGGTTTGTTCCAAATGAAAGACGTTTTGAATCCAAATTAATTGTGATATCACCGTCAAGATCATCCCCACCGATTTTCGTATTGTCGGTTGGTAGAACCGGAACAATTGACGTTACAGGGCCGAGACGAGGAGAGATCAGCGGTATGTTGGAGGCGATAGGCAAGGCCAGTGGAGAAATACGAGTAGAGTTTGGATTTGTACGTGGTTTGAGGTTTTGCGGAGAAAGAGGAGGAGATGCGAGAGCGTCGTATAAGTTTGGGATTACACGTACATCGGATAGTGACATATTGAAAGGTTCGTGTAAATAATTGATTGTAAGAGGCGTTTAGTCAGTAGGGTCGCACTTTTTGGTTTAAGTCAATCAGAAATAAACAGATAGCCCAATGTGAATGATTGATTCTTTTTTGGGGGGGGAGTTGCCTCTTGTCACTCGACTCAGAGATAAACCTTGCACAGAAGACGGGAACTAGCGATGAGAAATCCTCGTCTTCACCAGCCTTCCTCCTCTTATCTTATACTTTCCCATCGTCCTTTTTCTCTCCATACTTCTATCGACATTGCACAACGGACTGGCAACGCATCTTCTCACCATCACATCGCGTCTTCAGACTTTGCAAATGTAAAGGAGACGTACGTACCCTTCCTGACTCCGCTATCCTTCCTTTCTCCCAACAACCCGCTCTGTATAGCTGTCCTTTCATCGACACTTGAGTTATCGCCATTGATTCGGCTGCCGGACAGAGGAGAGCGAGATGGCGATAAAATTGGTGATGATGGCGCCATTGCTGATAAGCTGGTGGGTGCGCGATGTGTTGAGGCGGTGCTGAACCTGAAATGCCACACGGTATGCAGTGATATGTGGCAGGGAACGCTTGACTCTGATTTCGACAAATGTTTGAATTGCTGACAGAGGCTGTTTGGAGTCGTTGATAGTTTCCTGCCTTATTGCTCTTGATGTTCTTTCGTCGCTATCATTGGTAGTCCGAGGAGCGAGATGGCAATTCAAAGGCTCACAAAGACCGAAAGAAGTTCTATATCCTAGATATGCCGCCGCTTGTCGGACGACCAAATATTGAAATTGCCGAAAGATCGAAAGGAAGGAAAGAGCCCAGCTGATCGATAAGCGCTACGCACGAACTATGGCGGGATATATCGATATCTGGATGCTGAGCAAGTCGAGTCGATGTTTGGTATTTGGTCTTAAATCCCGCCAGTTTCCTCTGGTCGCTATTTTCGCTATTATCTTGTCGGAAGGTGATAGCAATAATTGACCACCTTGTTGAGCTCCTTTGGTCCGTCTTTATTTATTTATCATCCGCCTTTTCTCGAGTATCGGGCGGCCGATCCCGCCGAGTCAAGCTTCTTCTTTTTTCTTCTCTCTCCCGTTAATAGATTTACCTAAAATTGTTTTTGTTTTTGGCTTCCACCTTGAATATGTTTTAGGGAATCAGTTTCTTTCGTTGGGATCCATTACGATTGATCATTAGCATATATAAGTTGTCCGAGTAAGTAATTCTAATACATAATCACCGCATACACATGTCATCTGTGCATAAGACGAAGAAGAAGGCGAAAATGGAGAATTACAACGAAGAATAGGCACCGTCGTCGTCAGGGCACGCACGCATCTAGCATGTGTCACTCTCCCATGAAAGGAGTCATTCATGACACACACTCATATACCGTCCCCCCCCTCATCCTCCCACCACCACCCCCCCAATCTTGCTCGACAAAGTTGCGTTGGAATCTTATAATTGCTCATGCGAACAGCCACTCAAAAGGATCCGCCATCGTTTCAATCTGCTTTGGGATCGCACGTCCTCTCCAATAGGCCTAAATGTACAGGTAGAGATAAAGGTAGCTGTTATAGAAAGAAGCGTCAAAGCAGAGTTGAGGGAGGAAACTGCAAGGCGGCTTGAGGAGAAGATTAGGGATGAAGGAGAATGGAATGAGTCTGAAAGAGTAAGTTGAAGAGGAAAGAGATGTCCGAGTTGAAGAAGGCAAATGAAGCAACCAAAAATTGGATGGAGAGGTCATCTGCGAAGTAAAATCACACAAATGTTGTTCGACAGATACAACGGGTGATGCAAGGATCATAATATGCTTGCTATATTCCTGTCCACAGGTAACCCACAAATATTGCCGTTGTAATCTTCATCCCAAAGTCCCCCAGACCAACTTGCCATCCACAATCACCCCTTTGACTTTCACATCCAACATCTCGTCTTCTGGTACAGTAAGTAAATCATCATCCCATATCACAGCGTCAAATTTCTTCCCAGAAGTCAAAGACCCGACACGGTCCTCTGAGAACGAAGCATACGCTCCTAATAAAAAAGACCCGGATGGTGAGCTCGTCATCTCTCTCTCATAAGACATCAGGCAAACTATAAAAACCCTACTTGACTTACCCCATACGGTAAAACCCCTAAGGACCTCAACCCTACTCAGTCTTTGTTCCGGATACCATCCTCTCTTGCCATGAGGAGATTTGCCTTCCGGTGATTTACGAGTTACAGCGGCGTAAAATCCTTTCAGTGGGTCAATAGATTCGACGGGGAAGTCGGAACCTAGAGTAATGTGACCTGAGTTGCTGTTTTGTATGATGGTTAGCGGGCGTGTTAAAGGGTGCAAGAAGGATGGGAAGCTTGAAACGTACTTGAGATATGAACGCCAAGCATAGGCACCTCGGATACGTTCTTTGCCCAAGCGATCTTCAGCGTACCACATCTACACATTCACGTCAGACGTTTCTCTTCAGGGGGACGGCGAAAAAGAAAGGGATATACATCGCTTGTAGCATGGGTTGGCTGCACACTCGCGATAACTGTTAAATGATACATCAGTTTTCTTTACCTTTCTCCACAGGAGGCGATCGATGACTTACTGCCCATCTTAGCGGCACGTTCCAGGTCTTCTAGTGTCATAATCTGAGCATGCTCCAGTCGGAATCTTGCCTTGCGAATGCCAGGAGGATCAGTGGCAGACGAGATGGCATCGAGCACTACTTTGGCGGCCCGATCACCTATAGTATGCACACACTGATTTTGATATCAGACTTTAGACTTCAAGGGCAGAGCTTGAATTGCGTTGTAGACTGGGGGTCTAACTCACGACTTGCCACCCCTATAATTCTACATTAGCTTTAAATAGTCGAATAGATCCATGTGACTCACAGCTTCATGTCATTGCTTTATTAATGGTCCCCAAGACTCTTCATTCTTCAACATCAATCCCTTCCATCCCGGCTGATCGCTGTAGTCATCAATCAAGGCAGCGCCACGGGAGCCTAATGCACCATCACCGAAGAGCTTGACACCACGCATGTAATAATGTTTCTCTAGACAACGTGGTCAGATAGAGCAAATGGGAGAGGTAAAAGATCGGAGAAGAGACTCACCAAAGTTATGGTAAGGTTCTACCTTATCTCCACAAAAGTCTTCGTCTTCACAAGAAAGCTGATATACGTCAAAATGATTCTATCTCGTTATGCGCACCGTTACCCACCATAGAGTAGAAACGAAGGGGTAGTTTTCCCTCTTCCGCCATTCTTCGCCAGAAAGGTTGATCGCTGATCAGTCCCATAGCATCATATGCGCCTGTTAACCCATGGCTCAAAGCATCCTGTACCACAATATTGAGAAACCGTTCTCGGTCGATGTCAGTCCAGGCCGGCCGGATGGCAGTAAGAAGGGAAATGGCATTATCGATCTAAATTGATGTTTGATCAGTTTCAGTTACCATAGAAAAAGGCTAGTTTGATACGCACAAAGATACCAGTCGGTTCCCCTTGGGAATCGCGCACAACGGTACCACCTTCGACATCGGGAATGCTATCCATCAAACGAAGGACGGCGGTTGAGACCCACTCAACATGAAAGTCTACTCTAGCCAGGCTTATAGGTAATCCCCTCAAGATGTCTGACTTGTCAAATTCTTCCTACAAGCATTATCAGCTCTAGGTGCCTGTACGGCGGAAGAGCATGCACACACAGCTGTAGGGAAAACTTTGTCTTTCCAGAGATTTTGATCCCACCCCAACCCTTCTATCCATTGTCCCTCTTCTAATGGGTGGTGATTCACGTAAGATTCAACCTTCGCTATGACTTCTTCAATAGACTTGCACCCGTGTAAGGGCAGTTGTTGGGCGCGGCCGTATAGCAAGGGATGACCATGGGAGTCTGTGAAGCCCTGTTTCAACTTTTAGCAATTTGGTTATCCATATGCGTAGTGAAAGATGTACAGGTGTTAGAGTATGCCCGGGAGGGAGGTGAATGACCTGAAAGTCATCCTGTGTTGTCTTGCTCAAAGTCTTCTTGATCCACTTTCGCCTGATCTTATCTGTTGTACAGGCTGCTATTAGCCTAAGTCCCATAGGCAATTTTTTTCAGATAAGCTTACTCAAGCTACCGGTGTCAACAACCGTGTCATTTTCCACTACCACACATTCCACTGCTCCTACAGCTTCCTTCTCCCACTCTGCTGTCCCAGCGATTTCAATGACAGTTTCGACCTCATAAGGCACTGTATACACCTTATTCCCTTCTTTTCCACAGATTGCATATTTTTCAGGCAAAGCCTCTGTCACTGAGTACACTTTAGGAGGTAGCACATTCTTTAGAAAAGATTGCTTCTGTGCATAGACGATGACTGCAGCAATAATCAGCAGAGATATTGAGAGGTGAAGGGACCGAGTGGAGGGAATCCGAGGAGGTGGATGCCGCTGATATGGCATGCCCCCATTGATAATGGGCTGAGGTTGATGATAATGTCTAAGCCTGGGAGGCATATTATGCCCTGCGGCTAATGGCGTTGTTTGTTATTAGTATATTGATTGGCAACCAGCTGGCAAAGAATCAATTCATTATCGCTGCGGGTCGTCGTCCTTCTCTCGAGCGTCGGTCAATAATAACATCATGAGAGTTCCCACGGTGGATTATTGCTTTGGTTGGTTACACGACGTACTGGGATCGGGACAAATCACCCGCCGCCGCTTTCCCTTCCGACAAATAATAACTCAGGAACGACGTCTCATGGGTTATTAACGATATTTAATGTAAAAGTAATAAGAAGCGGACATGACAAAATCTCGGACATAACAAACAAGAGTGATGGTATCGATGTAGCGTTGCATTTTCACACCCCACCAAAGGCGGGCATGATGCCTCGTATGGGTGACGAATTTAGTGCAGTTTGATCGTTGAACACCGCGTTGCAATGATTGTCAGGAATACAATATTCTATATTGCATATACAGGAAATAAAGATGGTTCTGAAAAGAAACAAATTTCATGTTTGCTGGCATCTGGACACTACACATTACGGATGATACAACAGAATTCTATCTCTAACTCACTTCTCTTATCAGGCTCGCCACCAACTTGGCTGCAGGATCAGGGTCTTGTCTCGCCATCTCCGCCATCGATAACAACTTCTTCACACCCACCACCAACTCGCCATTCCCTCCTTCGCCAAATTTGACATCCCGCAACATGCCCACTGCTCGCTGCATCTCCTCATTCGAAGAGAATAAGTTGACCTCGCGTAGGCATCGTTCGATGTGTTTAACAGAAGTGATAGGCGGGATAGGGATATCGGCATCAAAAGTGGAGAGGACATCCATGTCGGAGAGTATGGAGCGATTGGATGTTGTAGCAAGGACAAGAAGTCGACGGCCCTTGGGAGGTCGTTTGCCGAATAGGACTACAAGAGCTTGTAACACGCCATTCGAAAACCTGGGACCGATAGGATTCCAGTCTGTGAAATATAGCGTAAGCAACGAGGTCTAACGAAACACAAAAAGAAGCACCTACCCAAGAGTCTTTCTAAACTATCAACAACAACCACACTAAGAGGACTCTTATAACTATCGGCAAACACCTTGTGGAGTTGGGCAATCTTTTGAGATTCTGTAAAGCCAACCATAGTTTCGGGTGAGATGAGCTTAATAAAAGGGAAGTCTGACCCCATTGCAATCGTAGCGGCGAGAGCAGTCTTGCCCGCACCTGAAGGGCCGTGAAGAAGCACAGAGACAAGAGGGGTACGTTCGGATTTTCTGACCTGTTCCACAAGTAATTGGCCGTCGTTGAGAATTTCCTAGATAGTTGTTAGCTTATATATGCTTTAGTGGTTGTTATGATGAACTCACATTCACACGGGAAGAGTAGTGAATGATGCCGTTCTGGACGACCTGTTGCAGTTCCTCCTCAGAGACACCAAAGGCGGGCTGTACTTCTTCCAAGGCATGTAGGAAATCCGCTCGGCCAATCTTGATATTCTCGACATCTTCAAACGACGCAACCGTACCGACCTGTATTCACAGCAAGTCAGTTGTGTCAATGAACGGAGGAGACTAGAGGGATTCCATAACTTACTTTGACGTGCCTGTTGAACGCAAAACTTGTCGCACTTTTGGTCAACCCACCCAACTCGGCACCCGAAAAGTTCTTTGTCAAGGACGCGAGTTCCGCCAAATCGACATCATTGGCCAAAACACCATTGCTCCTCATCTTGGTTGTGTGAATGTTCAGAATCTGTAACCTTCCTTCCTCGTCCGGCAAGGAAATTTCGATGTGAACTTCCAAACGTCCGGGACGGAGAAGGGCTTCGTCGATCATGTCCATACGGTTGGTCATACCAATAATGAGCACATTGTTCAGTTGATCGACACCGTCCATCTTGGCGAGAAGTTGATTGACGACGGAATCACCGACGCCGGTGCCACTATTGGTGGAGCCACGCTGTTTACAAATGGCGTCGAGCTCATCAAAGATGATGATGTGAAGACCACTCTCGTCGCCCTTTTCTTTCTGCTCTTTCTCGGCGTCGGCGAACAGTTTCCTGATATTCTCTTCACTCTGACCGACAAATTTATTCAAAATCTCCGGCCCGTTAACAACCTTGGGCTCTCGAGCATTCAGCATCTTGCCGATTTGCCTGGCCATAAGTGTTTTACCGGTACCGGGAGGGCCATAGAGGAGAATACCTATAGAATGGTGAGAATGTGTGGGACAGTAGAAAACTCAATGTAACTGACCTTTAACGTGTTGGATGCCCAACTTTTCGACAAGGCCAGGAGGGAAGATTCGGCTCGCAAATGCTCGTCGGAAGATGGCAGCAAACTCGGTATCGAGGCCACCAATACCCATATCCTCAAACTTGAAGTTGGGAGCAAGAATAGCATTAGTAGGTCCTCTGGGACATTATCAGCTTAATGCATGAAAGATTTCGAAAGAGCGGTATTACCTCTTTGAACTATTCTTGAGCTTTATGCCGCTAGTGGGGTCCTTTACCCAAATGATCTCTGTACCCTCCATGGTGACACCGGTTCGACCATCTTGACCGTCAAGCGTGGAGATTGCTCGGACAGTGGCTTTGAGTTCATGTCCACGGTAGTCAAACACAAGGGGTTGGAGAGGGGTCAAAGGAAGCGAAGGGAATGCCTACTTTATATCAGTAAAGGAGAAGGATACCTGAGGTGATTCATACGTTAATGAAGGCAGCAGCCATCTCCTCGCTGTCGAAAATATCCTGGGTTTCCTTCCTTTTCAGCCTGAACCCAACCTGTGTTGAGGTCAGCGTTTCGAACCAAACATTCGATTCTCTTACGACTTACCTCGATCTCTGCAGTGCTGGCCCATTCCCCGTTTCCTGGATGGTAAGGTTCAATGTCAACAGTCTCACCGACGGCTGATAAGCCGACCCATTGGCGGATAATCTTGGACGGGCCGACGTGGCCGGGCGGCAAAGTGCCGGTATTATCGCGACTGTACATATGGATGATCAGTATAGAACACAGGAAGGATTGCCAAATCCTTACATGATAGAAAACACGAATCGTCCTCGCAGGAGAGCAAAGTCAACGTCTGAAGGGAAATCGGATGGATGTACGACAAGGCGATTAGTCAAGGCCAGGGCATCCGAAGGGCATGGTGCAATGTTGAAGCTATAACAACAACCACATCTTTCAGTTTCCTATAAATTGTAGGCATCATAGATACTCACATCCCACTTCCAGTACTACCATGACTCTGCTGAGGATACCCTTTTTGGGGCTGGGATTGGTAACCATATTCATTCTGAGACTTTTCGCTATAATGGCTTGCACCCCTTGGTCCCAAACCCGGGTGTGTTGGTTGCGTTACCTGATAAACGGGAGCTCCATATCCACCTCCTAGTCCGCTTGCTCGGCCATAAGGGTCTTGGGAAGGTAGAGGACTCTGTCGGGGTGGCGGAGCTTGCTGAATTGGGGGCGGAAGAGATGAGTACGAGGCATTGTCGGGCACTCGCTGATAGGGAGCAGGAGATCCTTGTGCTGCTCGTCGGGCTGCTGGGGCATTTGGATCGCTTCGTTTGAAGAAAGACATGATTGTGTAGATTTAAATCGAAGCTGAGGATAAAAATGCAACGAATTGCCGTACATGAGAGGAGTGATCCTTAAGTGGTCGTCATCATCCCGACTCCATTGTAATTAATTACGTAAACCATCAACGCGTCGCGTCCTGATACAAACATATGGATTTTGAGGAGCTACTATGGAATCCATTTGTTTTCATTTTGCTTTTTCATTTCACTGTATTGAGAATATCGCAATGTCCAACGACGAAAATCCACTCTTACGCCCACCGTTTTTCCCCATTCCAGGAGTCGACCCCAACGCACCTATCTCAGCACAAACGGAACGAATCGACCAGCTCAATACTTTACTTTTGCAAGACATTGATGCCAACTTTGCACGATTTCACCAGATCATTACCAGCAAAGTGCTTCCTCAGATCAAGCGCTACGCTATTTCTTCGGAGCCTACCCGAGAGTCTGCTCTAGTGAGTCAATTGCTTGGCGCCAGTGAGTATCTCTAATGAGCCTTAGTTTTGGAGATCATTCTTTGAGAATGCCTCGACGGTTCGGCTGTCTAATCAAGGCGAAAGTGATACTACTATGACATCTCAACAGCCAGATACTTCAACACAGTATGACGACCAAACCCTTACTCTCAGACGGAGTGCCGACGAATCATCAGTCCGTAATGATGACTCTTTCATGTTCGATCCTCCACCGGGTACATCCTCAACCCCTCTTCCTGCTGGTCGAGGAGCAGGTGGTCGACCAAATGACAGCTGGGAAGACTCCATGGAGTCACCTTTTGATAGGCTGGATAGGAAGTTGATGGATGAGTTGAAAATCGGCAAGGAAGGCTACGAGGAACAATCAAGCAGTGAGATGCCTACGCCAAGCTTACCTAGCGGGTACAGTCTACCTGGGCTTGATAGCCGGGATTCGTCTAGGATCAGTAGTATCCATGACTATTCTGTTGGAACAATTGATCCTTCTCGAGAATCAGAACTTCCCTCATCTTTTGGACAATCACATTCCCGTCTCGCCCAATCCTATTACCCATCCCCTACACCCAAAGCCAATCGTCTTGCTGATCCTCCTCCTGCATCATCCAACCCCTTCGGTGCCAATTTTAAAGGCATTGTAGACATGCGAGACACGCCTCTCAATGCCAAAACAAAGGGCAAAGATAACTTCAAGCCAAAAACTTCTATCGTTCCCGGCCTGGATGATGATAGCGACTCCGATGAATCGAATGGCGGATTTGGTATGTCTCCACCTGTGACCATGAAATTCGACCTCCCTCCACGGGCACAGGCAATTATGAATGCCGCACGTACTCCTGGCAAAGTTAAAGGCAAAGAGGTTGAGGATGCTGCTGCCGGAGCTGCTGACAAGG
The DNA here is from genome assembly GCF_000091045.1 of Cryptococcus deneoformans JEC21. Classification (NCBI taxonomy): domain Eukaryota; kingdom Fungi; phylum Basidiomycota; class Tremellomycetes; order Tremellales; family Cryptococcaceae; genus Cryptococcus; species Cryptococcus deneoformans. The sequence goes on from NC_006691.1 coordinate 1,223,374, forward strand.
AGAGAGAGGCCAAATTCATCTTGGATGATTTACTGGAAGAGATGAGTAATGAAATGTCTCCAAGGATGGAGACCCCTGAAGCACTTAGGAGATATTCTGTGCTTCCCGGAGACAATGCACCTAGCAGGTTGCTTTTCTCTTCATCTTCACAGCCTGCAATTGCGGAAGACGAAGATCAAACTTTCCACGCCCCCTCTCTTTCGCATCCATTACATCCATCACATGCCAGGAGGGATGATCACGCTGAGGAGACATACCATCCCACATCTCGTCCGGCCGCATCAAGGCAATCTCTTGCCAACTCCTCATTCAACTCCAACACCACTGAAATTCCCAATGCCCAGATCGTCTACTCTCAGGAAGAAGATTCGTTCGACGATGAGGGCGATACATTCGACTCTTCCGGCGAAATTTCTTCATTGCACGTCCCTTCCACAGGGTCTTCTACTCACCCTGGTTTTGCTTCCCTTCCCCCATCGTCTCACCCTTCCCATCCCACAATGGCAGACGATTCATATCTTTCCTCAGAAGGCGACCTCACACAAATCACACAAGCGTCAAATACATCACTCTTCGGTGGTGGGCCTCATGGAGGTCACTTAGGCGCGGGAGCTGGAGGGAGATTTGCTTTAATGACCAAGGAGGATATGGATACTTATCATGGTGGACGACTGGAGGACGCTGCAGGAGAAGACGTGTGGTTTAGCCCCACGAGGGATTTGGCTAGAGGAAGGAATGCGGGTCCATAATGTAAGATTGTTGAATTCTTTTGAGAAAGTAGAGGATTACAATATCTAGGATGTGTATGATTTGATATCTTTTCAAACTTGATGTGCGTGTTATAAAATAGAGGGTTGGTAGTAAACAATCTTAAGGTACCAGTAATCCACCACTTTGTTACCATTCTATCTTCTCTTCTGTTCGCCATAACCATCAGCCTTCTGGATCCAATCAACCCGGCCTAGTAATTCTCATAGGACTCTTATCATGAAAGGAATTTGATTAACTAGATGTCTTCCCTCTTTCGACGAGCGGAGGCACGAGGGTTAAGAACTAACAAGGAGTTTAACGACCAGCGCACATCAATTATTGAAACATTAAGGAGGGTATACTGACCTCGAGTCCGAGAAGCATCATAGTATCTATCTGGCTGCTTCACAGGCAATCCGCGTGCAATACGCTCCGAGTTGGTGAGGGCGCTGTTATTCTCCAACAACGCTCGCGCGGCCTGTGCGGCGGCTGCCTGTTGGTAAGAAATCATAGGGAATGCCATGGCAGCAGTGAAGAGGGTGAAAAAGGCGACCAAGAGGTAGAAATGGCGCATGGTGATTTTTGAAATTAGTGGAAGGGGTAGGCCGTAGCAGTAGTAAAAGCTCTCCGAGGACCAAGAAGGAGGCCGTTAGAATCAAGCAAGGTAAGAGAAAGCAGTGATAAAAAAGGAAATAGATCGGTGGGTGAATGGTTCTTCTTAAGCTTGCATTCATTCTGAACGATTTTCCTTATCATGGAACAAGATATTCTGGCCAGGAGGCTGATTTTTGTAAAAGGGTGAAGTGGGTTGAGTTGAGAGTTGAAAAAGCGAAATGCAAGAAGCAAACCGAGAAGGCGTTCTATTTCAGGAACGGGAGGCGTCGCGAACCATGAAAGTACGTACAAGCTTCGTTTCTTTCGTTGTTCGTTCGTTCGTCGGTCGTGTCTCGAAGCTCTGAACCCCGCCCCCTCGGCAATTTTCTCGAACACATATATATACGTATATGTACATGGGTTAAGCCAGTTTGATCTTGCACATCTAAGTGCATAGCGAATGATTCATTTGCATTACTGCCCGATGTCTAGGCACAACCGACCTTTAGCCTGGCGGTATTTTCACAAGCAGCGGTTTGGCTCCGTCATACACTGGCGATATTAAATAAGGTAAAACATACATAGACTAGATGACAACCTTCCTCCCCATCTGTCTTATAATTTTATTACCATAACTTAGGACTGTTGAGTACTACACATTAAGTAGCTTTTCTACAGGTACAATTACCATTTAACTTCATGTATGAGTACTGCCTTAGTACTTTCTCCTCCCCATCCTCTATCGCCGCTTGCCGTGATCAAGAACCGACACGTACGGTCAACAACTGCACAAGTAATGTAACATCAGCAAACCTTCGTGATAAATTGATGAAAGGAAGATACGTACTCATAGACGAGATTGTACCACCGTGGTGACCGGCAATGATCTTAAATGGTGTTTTACCTTTACTTCGCTTGGCAGAGTCTTCCGAGTAGAAGACTTCGGCGGCGTTCCATAATCGGATGTTATCCTGCGACGCTCTATCACACATTTTTGTCAGTGAATCATGTTGAATAATATGGAAGGAACCAACGCACGTTGCGATATGCCGACCGTCTGGGAATGCCACTACGCAGCTTATAGGACCCGATTCCACAGGTGTTTTGAGAGAGCGAAGCAAGTTGGGTCCAGTAGAACTGGAGCCTTTCCGCACGTCCCATATCTCCACAGTCCCATTTCTCCTTCCTGCAAGGACCTGATTCCCGTTCGACAACCAGCATGCCTAACCAGATGTTAACTGATAACCGTAGACAGTGCAGACGTGGACTTACAGACATACACCACGGTGGTGTCTTCTCTCCAGGCAACAGCCTACCCACTCCAGTGCCAGTACCTTCGTAGCTTGGTACCCTTCTATCTATCAGCACCAACTGCCCATCCATTGAACTCGTTAACAACACATCTTCAGAATACGCTTTCCAGTCTACAGGACTTAGAACCGGGATGACATCCGCCGCACCTTGGCGAGCATAACTAGCTGATGCTTGAGGTGCAAATAGAGGGGCAGAGACTGGGGCAGTTTCGGTTTCTTTAGTTGATATGGGAGCTGATGAAGATTGTCTCTGGCCTGGAAGAGCGAGACCAAGAGGCTTGGGTTTGGGTGGAGAAGGGAGAGATGGGGATGGGATGGTGGTAGGGAGGATGGAGGCGGGAGCAGTTTCGCCTTCCGCATCGTCGTCACCAAATAAAGAGTCACCAGTACCAGAGATTGCAGAGGCAGCATCTGCCATTTCGGCATCACCGTCTGGCTTTTGCTCTGACAAAAGTTCAGCTTCTTTATCTCCAGAGGATTCTTTGCCATTCTCGCCCTCTTGTTTTGAGTTCTCCGTTTCTTTCTTCTCAAAGAAGTCGGGTCCCATAGATATTGATATATTCGTTGCAGGGCCATCGTTCCCTTCTTCTTCTTCTTCTCTGAGGGCTTGCGGACGGGGGGAAGGTGTAGGAGAAGAGGGAAATCCAACTGGACGAAGGGACACGGAAGAAAGTTGTGCTTTGTGGGATGGGTATGTACGAACAGTTTGACCGGTATTGAGGTCCCATTCCTGATCATTCAGATATTAGTGGCATTTAATCGGTACGTACGGGTAACTCACTCTGACGGTGCCATCCCAAGAACCACTAATAAAACCTTTTTCTTCCGGTAATAGTGTCATGCACGAAACAACATTGGTGTGTCCTTTTAATGTGTGCACAAGATGGCCCGGTGAATGCCGCAGGCTGAAAAGATTTATAGGGCCCGACTTCACGAATTTTCAGTAATAGGAATAGCTTGGACGTGAACTGGACTTACTTGAGTACCTGTCAGAGCCCACAAAGCATCACCCTCACATGCCATACTATACACTGGCTCAGTTCTCTTGGCAACAGTCCCACCTATTATACCTTCAACTTCGTTCGTCCACCATCCCCTCGGTAACCCTGCTTTGTTCATTCCTTCCCCAAGACCAACAACACTTCTCTGCTGAGCAGTCATCATTTGCGATCCATTGACGCTACCCCAGAAATCATACGCCCGAACAAAACCATCTTGCCCGCCTGTAAGTAGGTAGGAGAGACAAGTACTACTCGCGAGTGACTGTACTGGTGTGGGAAGAGGTATACCAACAATAGCTTCGACAGAGAGGGCTGCCGGAGGGGCCCTAAAAGCGGGTTTAAAAAGGGAGCGGCGTATGAGGTGTGGTGGGGGTGGAAGATCGGCACGAGGAAGTTTGGCAGATTTAGATACTTGTGAGGGATGCATTGAGCCTAGTTATAAGTGTCAAATTGCCCATAAGCCATACATTTGCAAAGATGGCTATACTCACCTGCCTCATCGTCCTCGGCGGCAGCCATGGTAACATCTTCCCCGTCCGCCTCATCTTCGCTAGCTTCTTCTTCTTCTTCATCCCTCTCATCTTCTTCGTCTTCCTCTGCTTCTCCGTCCTCCTCTTCCTCCTCCTCTTCTTCGTCTTCCGCTTCTGCATCTTCTTCTGCGTTGTCCTCGTCTGAGCCTTCTTCGTCCGATGCCTCTCTGCAATCCTCCATCAGTTCGATTCGTCAATCAATCTGATTAGTCAAGACTCACTCTATGGCCTCATCAGCATCATCCTCATCCCCTTCTGCCTCTCCATTATCACCGTTGCTCGCTCGTTCGTCCTACAACATAGCAAATTAGCAACTGTCAATAACTGGCTCCGAAGAATATCCCGGCAATGCACTTACGTCCTCTTCCTCGTGCTCATCATAATACTCATCATCTTCTTCTTCTTCTTCGCTGCGCATATTTCTCAACGATAAGCATAAGATCCGACAGATAGCAGTGATTTAAAAAATGGAAGCCAAAACATTCGGCTCAGACGAAGCTTGCAGGTAATCAATCTCCTTGTCCTCCAGAGGATGGCAGATCGAGTACTGGGGGACTTATAATGGACATTGAAAAGATACGGAAAAGCTACATATAGTAGTGTTCGTTCCAGTATGCATGCAGTACGTAGGATACAGATACATGATTAGGTTGCTACGTTAGTACACAGGATTTTTACAACGTTCTGAGCTTTAGGAAGCTCGACAAGGCGCACAGCGTGTGATACTTCATGCCAGCCACTTTCTATTGCTTTACTCCCCAATGTTCCTATTCTTCCACCACTCCTCCACCCCGATTGGCTCCCCAGCCCACCATCCCCACTTCACACCCCCATTATCCACCGGCAACCCAACCCAATCCGCTCTACTCTTCCCATAAACCTCACTCCATGAATTCCACTTCACCTTCTCCTCGTCCTCTTTCTTCTTCGCTTCCGTCTTCTTCGCTTGTCCATCTGCGAGAGAGTGGAGAGATGTGGCCAGGGTCACAATGAATGGTGTGGCGTAGGTATAGGCAGAAGTTGAATCCGGAGAGGATTCAACAAGTGGTTTGAGGAGGGGAGCGTAAGGGGCAAGCTTATCTTCTGGAATAAGTTGAACGAGGATGAGTGCCTATATTATAGACTTAGCCTTGAGAGCACATGGAAGAAGAAGGCGATATACCTTTTGGTTATAAGGGAAAGGCAATCCCAACCTCGCCCGTAAAATCTTATCAATAACATTCAGCGCCTCACTATTTTCTGTCAGCCCTTTTCGCCCCCCCCCCCCACTTCTTTCTCATTGCATTTTGGCTCACGGATTCTTTGCCCACTCTTGCAGTTGTCGATACCCAGAAAAATCAATAAAGCTCGACGCAGAAGAATCTCCATTGGTATACCACTCTGTCGTAGCCCGGACTTGTTCCAAGAGCTGAATGGTGGCGGCAGCGATGGGGTCTGCATCTTTAGGTGGCTCGAGTTGAGGGATCAGGGCTGGCATAGATGTCGTTGTGTCTATGAGTAGTATGATGATCAGTCAACTGATTGATTGAGTAGGTGGCAATGTTGGGCGATGGGGAAATTGTAATCCGCGTTTATATCTTATGCATCGTCGCACGAGGCGACATGGTTGGTGATTTGGGGCCCGGAAAGGTTGATGACGACACGTTGCAATGTCGACTGATGGTTCTGTATCCTTATGGACGCTCGGGAATTAACGGAGAGATTCGCTGACGAAAAGAATAGATGCTTCGTTCGTTGACTATCGTCCATGCCGGTTTCGGACGAAAGTAAGAGTATCCGACAACGCCTTGAAAATGTGAGAACCACGTGCTCGCACACAGAAGATGTCGGCCACACGTCTTCACGTCTACTCATCCTTCACGAGCACTTCTAAATCCCCGTCCTCCAGCCCAATAAACCATTTCCCCGTCTCCTCATCCACCCCCCAACATCTATCCATCTTCCCTTCCCCTTCTTCGCCCATGTTCTTGTCTGCGATCCCAGTCCCTGCTGCCATCCACAATGTTTTGGGCCATATTCCTCCCCATACAGTCTCCCCCGATGTATCCAACACCCCAAAAATGCGTAAGCTGGGTATATATCTGGATAAAAGACGAGTGACATGCAAGATATGCTGTTGTTTATTGCCAGAGGGTATTTGATAACTTCCAATTTGGAGGGTTTGGAGATGAGGGAGGTGAGCAAGAGGTAAGAGGTCTCCAACCTATCGAAGAAAATGCTCGCATAAGCAAAACAAAATCAAAGTACTGTACATTGAAGATCGCCGACGTACCAGGAAATCGGGAGCACCCACTTGATCCAATACCAATGGAGAAGTCAATGGCCTATCAATGAACAATTCTTTGATGTTGCTATAAACCTTCACCAGATCTTGCAAGAATAAATCTCCCCAACCAAGGATCGGTCCGCAAAGCATCAAACTCAACTTTGGTGGCTTACTCTCCGCCCATTTATCCCGCTGTGCCATCTGTTCAAGGACAGCCAGTATATCTGGACTGGCTGTATAGTCCATATCTGCATCAAGGACGAGAAAGTCGAGGTTGGGTGTATGTCGTATGAGGTGGTGGATGGATACGAATGTAGATGAACGAGCGAATTCACGGAATGAACTGGGCGGGGGTGCTCGGAGTCTCCAGCTGAATGATCTGAGACGTTGGGCGAATGGTTTGTGGATGTGTTTTGTAGGAGCATGGTGGAGGTGAGAAGTTGGTGAGTCGAGGGAAGTTGGCGTTGGGGGGGAGATGTAAGATGGCGGGGTTGGGATCAGTTTGGAGAAGAGCAGGACAAGCGTGGGTTCGTCGGATACATCCGCAAAGAAGCATAAATGCTCGAGCTGTGGAAGAGAATTGATAAGGGTCTCTAAGAACGTCGATTCAGACCAGCATGACCTAGGCCGAACGGTCCCGACCATTTTGTTTTGTTTGATGAATTGGTCAGAAGTATTGTCGAATATTGAAAGGTCGATAATGATGCTCCTAGATCGAGTTAGCACAGGGTAGCGCTCTAGTTGGACTTACCTGACATATATACCCCAAGTATCTCTGTGTTCGATCAATTCGACACCCTTATCCTGATCATGGACCCGTACGCAAGTAAATAAAATGCCCTTGACCTCTCGGCGGATCTTTCGGCAAGTCATACCAAGCGCTATCAAGGCATTAAGACTGTTCTGTCGATCCCGATCCATATCTACAGTAGAGAATATGCCCCAGGCTAGCGTGGAAGAGTAAGCTTGGCATCTAATGCGTACGACTCACTGAGGCGGTCTTTTTGAGTTATTTTGAGAGGATCGTAGATGGTTCTGGCGACCATACGAATGATTTCGCATGGAAGGTCAGCTAACGACATGGCACCAGGCATGACAGTAGCCTTTGAGTGGTATCACTACTGTGAACGAGATGAGTTTGTTGTTTCTGTGTCGAATATATCTTGAAATAGACCCGTTTAATCACGTAGCCGACAGAAGAAAAAACCACGACGTGGAAAGTGGAGGAGGATTTCCCGCCGAAGTGGAGGCGATGCCGGAATTCGGAGGGAGGCACATCTCATCGACTTGTCAGGTTTATAGCATGAATTCTAACTCCATTGCAACACATAATGACTGCTGACTCGCGCGCAGATGTTGAATCTGCCAGAATCTCATTACGGGTTGGTCGCACTGATGCATTAATTATACCCCAAGATTTCATACCGGCGAGAGACAGTTATCATGTTCTCCGGCTGTACTGTAATAGTCTGCGGTCAAGAAGCAAGTTCGATCCGGTTGTCGGCATTTGGCATAAATAATAAAACTAGATCGGCTGGATCTCCGTACGGACATCGCCGCAGAATGGTGATTTTTGGGGGCCTTCATCCACGCTACCACCTTGCGACTTGCGCGTCATCGCCTCCCCTCCTTTCCGCGGCCGTACATGCTGTCAAGCATCCTTTCGGCGTTCGTCGAGAATTCCAGCTGATGATTAGATTATCGTCCATCAACTGCATTAACAACATCCTCTTATCGACATTACACATCTCGCAATGTCAGCGCGCCCCTCTCGTCGCCCTTCCTCTACTTCCATCAAATCCGCCCTTGAAGAAAACAAGCCAGAAGGTAAGCCATGTTTCGGCGGCGTTATCAATTTAAAGAAGCGAGAATGTGAGACCGCGTCGCCCCCTATATAGCCCGCCTCGTTTATTTCAGGCGAACACCATCTTTATCAACTTGTCTAATCTCACGGGGCACTTTGTCTTTCGGGTTCAATTTTTTGTGACACCGCTCATTCTATATCTCGTTCCGCTCCCCTGTTCATGCCAAGCTTCCGCTAATCCCCATGCCAGGCGCCGACGTACCGGATGAGCAAAAGGCAGGATGGGCCAGTTTCATCAAGAGTCTTGCCCGTATGACGGGCGATCTCAGCTCGATGACTGCTCCCCCTTGTAAGTAACATCTAACCTATTACGGCAATACCACTGACTCCCCGGAAAGTCATCCTCTCTCCAACTTCTCTTACTGAATTCCCCGCTTACTGGTGCGAGCACCCTACGGCATTTGCCAGTATCTCTGAGGGCAAGGATGAGTTTGAGCGTGCAGAGAGGGTGCTTAGGTGGTTCATTGGCACGCTCAAGGCTCAGTACACTGCAAGTCATCTCTTTTGGGACTAATTGATGATGTCAATTGGCTGACATCTAGTAAAGACCCGTAACGAGAAGATGGGTTCCGAAAAGAAGCCTTTGAACCCCGTCCTTGGAGAGCTTTTCTACGGTGTATGGCCTGACCAGGATGGAAGGGGAGAGACCAAGTTGGTCGTAGAGCAAGTGTCCCACCACCCTCCTATCGTGAGTGATTTGTTGTACCATCAGCTCGAAGCTGACGACGCGTAGACTGCTTAGTGCGTTGTGCGAATTATAACGCCGGGCCGGACTAACGTTCACGTAGCTACATCGAAAACGCCAAAGCTGGGGTCAAGCTCCAAGGTCATTCTGGTCAAAAGACTTCCTTCACTGGTACAGCCATCAACGGTAAGTTATCTCTCATCCCTTCACCACAACTTTGTTGATCCGCGTCTAGTCAAGCAATCCGGTCATGCCATCCTTACCGTCAAGCCAAAGAACGGTCATGCCGAGGAAAAGTATTTGATCACTCTCCGTACGTCTTTTTCTCCATCTTTTGTGCTTCATTCACTAATAATACTCTACATAGCCAAGCTTCGGATTGAGGGCATCATCTGGGGTAGCCCGTACATCGAGCTGACCGAAACCAACGCTATCCAATCCAGCACTGGTTACACCACTCAGATTGACTACAAGGGCAAAGGCTACTTCTCCGGTAAAGCCCATTCGTTCAAAGCGACAATCACCAAGTCTGGTAAAACTCTGCAATCTTACGAGGGCCAGTGGACAGGTAACTCATATGTCGGGAAGAAGAGTGGGCCTTTGTTCTTGGATACGAACGAGGCGAAGGAGGAGGTCACCGTTAAGCCCATAGAAGAGCAGGGCGAGTGGGAGAGTAGAAAGCTTTGGGACAAGGTCGCAAAAGGGATCAGGGGTCAGAACTACGATGAGGCTGGTAGAGAAAAATCTAGAATAGAGGTAAGCTCTCTCCCGCCAATGGTTTTTTATCATGTCACCATTATTAACGCCAGGATAAAATAAAAGAACGAGCAGCGACAGCGACGTAGAGATGAAGCTGCCGCCGGTATAACATGGCAGCACGTCCATTTTACCCATGTCGACTCTGATGAAGAATACCGATCCCTTGCCGAGTTGCTCCACGACAAGCTCACGCCTGTGCATGAAGATGCCTACGTTTTCAAAGCGAACATCTAAGGGCGACTCGGGGTGCCATGTTAAGAAAGGGGATCCTTTATTCCGTTGAAAGGACGTTGTCATACAGGCCTCGCGTGTGATTCATTCTTACCTCGGAAGATAAAGTAATTTGGATGTATTGTTTGAAGTAATGGAAAACCTTTTCTGCATGACAAAATACCTCATTATAAAGCTCTTACACAATGTTCAAACTTCTTCCAATTTCTTTTTCCCTGACATTTGATGATACAGAAAAGTATCCTTTTTTACATATGTACAAAAGCCCTTTTCACGCTCAAATTTGGCATCTAATCGGAGAGCTCAAGCCGGATAGCGTCATACCTGTAGCGACATATAAGCATCCCCATGCAAACTAGAGGGTTGTAAAGAGACTCACAAAACAGAAATCGAGTAATTCCTGAAGTTCACATCCCCACCGCTAGCATTGTAAGGCAGAGCAAACTCGAACACGTTGTTGGTATCGTTCTTCAGCCATTCTCCAGGGAACGTGAACCTGCCGCAAGTTTCAACGTCTGACTTGAAAAAATCGTTACGAAAAAATATGCGGGACTTACACGTTCCTCAAATTGTAACAAGCAATGCCACTCCTATCTGAGCAAGATGAAGACTGATTGTAAAGGATGGTCCAAGTGAGAGGGTTACCGTTCACGTTGACAGTGTAATCGACATTGGAATAGTTGGAAGTCGGCTCGGGTAAGTCAAGATTACCGGAAGCAGTTCGTGCGCCAGCCTAAAGGAAGAAAATACACAGAAATTAGCGAGGGTCAGTATAAGATGAAAAAAGCTGTAAAGAACATACGAGTTGGACAGTAAGAGCACTGCAGCCAAAAGCGGTCAAGTGTCAGTACAGTATCGGACACTTGCAAGAAGTTGCAACCAAACTTACGCAGTCTTCCCACTGACATCCAGCCCACCTTCGGGTACCCAGTTGACAGTCCAGGCATTGACGTTATCCAATACATACTCCGGTCGGGTAAACGAGCCTCCATATCGGCTGTAATGCACGTAGTTCTGTATTAAATCGTCAGCAATGCAAAGGTGCGTCATTAGAGCAGCATTTACCCAGTCCTTCGAAGGGTCACTGGTGCCGATCGTGTAGTTCACACCGTCAGGGAAATCGGTGGGGAAGTCCCATGCACCCCAATATTCTCGATATTCTTCTTGGTGAAGGGTATGGTCGGGATCTTTGGCGAAGCCGTGAAGGAACTCGCCGGCGGTCTATGGAATTGAACTCAGTGATCCGTTGTACAGGTATGTATGGGATCACCTCGTCAAAACGCACCTTATCTGGGACCCCAAGCCTCCAAAGTTCGATACCTTGAATAGGATGCTGTTAGCAACGTTCATCAAGTCAAAATTAAAGGGATATACTACTCACCGTGACATTCGGCTTCCCAATTGATTCGGAACTCAGCACCATCTCCGTCACCGGCGCTGACCACAACTTCATCTTGCTCAAACTGGCCAAAGATGCCTACGCGTATATATAAGTACAACTGTTTTGCTTTAGAAAGGATAAAATTACCTTCAGCGTAAAGGGTAACTCTATAAGTGCCTGCTTGAACACGAGGGATGGTGACCCTGCCATCGGATGATACATTGGTCCAGTACTGCTTGGCAGCTATACACCTCAATGTCAGATAGATGCCCTAGTTTCATTGCTCGAGCAACGACTCACTGTAATCCACATTATCCTGAGGATCAACTCCGCTCTGCGCTAGGATAATTTTGGGGTTGGATGCACCCTCCGGTAAGCTAATTTGAGCTTTGAAGTCGCCTCGACCAGACGAATTGACGTAACCTGGAATGAGGTCGGCGACATCGTCGTAAAAGTCGGCAGCGAAAGAAGTATTGCTAAAGCAACATCAGTATAAGCATACACTTCCAAGATGCCGATCCAATCACTCACGCGTAACTCTTTGCATCGTCATAAAGATTATGAAGGTCACCGTCCTTATTCAAATAGATGAATGTCGGACCAAAGATCCTATCAAAGCCAGAGGTAATATTCATAGTTGAGGCACCACGGTGATTTGAGGCATAATCTACACCAACGCGTCATCAGCATCCACAAAACTGGGTAATCTCAGAATAACGTACAATTGTAGATGTTGGTATCAACCACTAGATCGGAGCGCAACGGTCCACCCGTGTATCCTTCGAGATTGTTGAACACAGTCCAGAAGCCGAGGGTTGAACCATTTGAGGCTGTTCCGTCGGCATAGAAACCGTGGGCAAAGTGATCACCTTAATAGCCTTATCAACATAGAGCCATTTTCGCAGATTGGGGAACTTACCATAGAGATCTGCCCATTCATACTTGGTAAAATAGTCAGAACTAACTTCAAGTAAGTGCGAGCTGCGCTGAATTTTGAAAACAAAGGATTCACGATTCGGTTCTATAGGGGTTCCCTTCAGTGATGTTGTAGTACCATGTAGCATCTTGAACAGTACTGCAAATCACATCAATATGAATGCACGGGTAATGCAACACAGGTAACTCACGTCTGGTTACCCGTAGCTTCATCAGAGGGGAGATGACCGTATTGGACGTCGTTCGTCACAAGATGGGTCCAGATGTCGCTATTAGGGGAGATCTGTTTTACTAAATTAGGCAAGCGTGCACACGCAAGTCATAGAGCCGGCGGTTGTACTCACCACTTGGCGGAACTCTTGCAAATTACCTAAATCAATACCCTCAGTCCCATTGTCGAACTGGAGTCTAGTAAAGGTGTGGTAGCCAGGTTCGCCATCACGTAAGAACCACCATTGCTGGAAGAATTGACCTGTACCCTCATACTTGATAGGCATCAGTTGATATTTCAGGTATAAGCTACATGATTAGACGAACCGTTTCGCTCATGATCAAGCCAATCCAAGGGTTATTGTTTCTGTCATTCCCTTGATGGACTTCGAAACTGGCCATCTGAGATTGGCCGACATAATCTACGATAACACATGAGTATTCAATGGAATATTTAGCTGGTGGATGAACACCGACAATGACGAGATGATTGTGGGTTTGGGTTGTCCGGTGTCCATACTGAAGTATTTACGGCAGGAATGCAATAGCAGTCAAAATAGCTACCAGAATGACATGTGAGATCCGCCCTCTCACAATCGACTGAAAGAAGATGTCACTCACCCCATACCAATACGGCCAGACACAGGACCCAAGACATCTACATTGTCAAACTCAAGACCTGTCATAGCGCCCAACGTCTTATTTACCCTTTATCATAGGTAAGCAATCCATCTTATCTTTCCCGCACAGTTTTACCTACCCCAGAGTCAATCTATCAGAAGATAGAGTGATGGCTGGAACAAAATAAATCGGTCAGCCAGGGCTCAGTCGCCCTAAATTGATCAGATGTTGACTTACTGTCATTCGTCTCAGAGTAGGTAATCTTCCCCGCAACACCTGTCACGGCCAGAAGAGCTGTAGTTACCAGATCAAGTCGCTTTAACATATCGTCAAAATGCTTCTTGTAGTAGTAGGTCAAGAAAGGTGGTTTCTCTGCAGATTATTCTTCCTTTATATACATATCAAATAAATGAAAGCATCGTCCGCGATTGCATCGGCTTATTTAAGTCAGGCGGGCCGGCGGTTGACCAGTTTCTTTCCATCGCGAGATAGATACAGTCGCCCTCCAAAGTTGTAGAGTATTATGGCTTCAATGGACAGGCTTGGTGGAGGTTTACGGCTGAAAGATTCGACGAAGAAGATGTAGAATTTGACGATGACGGAAATTGATCGTACATTAGTTCATGTTCAGGCACGATCCATCCTTGGCACGCCAGTCGCCTCCGCCCATCGGATTTGTCCTTGCGCATCTTTCTTCCTCCTTCTCTTCTCAACCGAAACAAAAAGAGATGTTGCCGGGAGCTCAGAATTTGAACTCACTGGTGGGTAGTAGAGGTCACGAGGCGCCATGACAAAAAATAGATTTATGTGGACAATTGCCCCCCAATTACATCGGTAGAAAAATGGTCCTAGCGTGGTTAGAGAAAAAAGCGGACCGGAGATCATGGGCGGTCCGTCGCAACAGTAACAGCTGGAAAGGTCAATTGACAGGTGACAATAAAACGATGGAATCAATGGAGTACTCCTGAATGAATTAACAGAAAACGGAAAATAAGGACAAGAAGATAATGAATAACGATATTGTCGTAATATCAATGATGATCGACAACAACAGCGCAAGGAGCGATAAATAATACGTGATCTGCAAGGGAGGAGCACATTTCTTCTCCCTTTATTATTACACAACGTAATAAAGAACCGCTCATTGCTGAAGGACATTTCAAAACTAGATCGTTTATTCCTAGCGGTTAATCCCTGAGTAAACAGAAAAAATACACTTGTTTCCGAGAAGATGTATAGCTAGTAAAACGAATGTAATTATTTGAACAATATAAACTTCACATTTTCAATGTAGAAGTAACACCATTTGCGCTTGCATGGAAGCCTCTATAGTTTAGTTGGCTATAACACCCCACTAGTAATTACCAGATCTTTTTCGCGGACTAATGGGGAGGTCTGTCGTTCGAATCGGCATGGAGGCATTCAACTTTTACTTTTTTATTACTTTGAAATTAGTAACCTGCTGCCACGGTATTTGCCCCACGCAGAAGAAGTCCCCAGCCGGGGTTTGGTAGGATTTGCCAGCTAATCGTGGTTAGCCAAAGCGTTCAAAGAGAACAGCTTCATATACGTAGATATCAAAATCCATATTATTACGGTCTGCTGACACTCGACATTGCAGTAGTAGTAACTTGATGATCTGGCAACTGTTCGCCCCGCCACCACCACCTTTCCTTCGCGCAGAGAATCGTAAATGCGCATACATAATTCCGACGGAAATTGGAGCATAGGTACAGTGAAAATAATGAAATGTGATCGAAATTCTGGGCTTCGAAACTGAAAAGCGAAGTAGTGAATAATTATGCAAAAGGCGATGGCAATGGGAAGATGGAGAACCAGAAGGCAGGAGCACAAAAAGGTCCGAGCTATATAGTACGACAAACATGTTATATTACGATCCTCGTCTTTCTCTCCCTTCTACACACATGGATTCAACCAATGGATTCCACCATGGGTCATTGCCAACTTTCCCATTCTAGACATGTAACAGCATCAATCATAAGCCTCCTCAGCACTTCTCCTTGCCAACCGCTTAACCTTCTTCTTGTATGAGGGATAATCTTCCCTAACCTCCTTGGCCGCATCGACGTTGGCGGGGGAAGAGAGGTCTGGGACGTCTTGAGAGAGAAGGGAGATGACGGAAATCAACTGTTAAAATGCGCCAACAGATGTGAGGAAGATGGAAGCAAGAGAAGAGATTAGCTAACGAGCATGACAATCTGCCGCAAATAGTAGCGAAGGACGTACGACAGATTCAACCGTGTGGACGGGTAACCATCTTTCTCCTGCATCTTCGAACCCCCATTCATCTTCACCTGGCTGGTGCTGTGATGAGAAGCAAGATAAGAAGGAAAGTACGTCAGCAAAAATTGAAGGTGGGATGTGGGTGGCAAATGCGATGAATAAGCATAATTTTCCAGGACTTACCAAGATAGAAACACAGACTTCTCCCTTCTTATCGCCCTTGTTGTATACTGGAGTGGTACAATCAAATTTAGCGCAATCCATGAGAAAGAGACCGAGGGCGGAAAGGATGATAGGACCGAACAGGAAAACGGAATGAAAGTGGATAAGACGCACTATTAGGATGCCACATTTCAGAATCGAAGATCATCTTTGGGGGTAATAAAGGGTACTCCTGCCATCACAGTCAGCTTGCCACCCTATCTCGTCAACTGTATAGTAGCATGAAAGAGACATACAGGAGGGAAAATGAGTCGAGCTTTGAGAATGGCGCCTTCCCATAAAGTATCCACAGGACTGGAAATAAGTCAGCAGACGCATTACCGAGTATGTTAACTGGAAGTTATGTACCCCATAATGACGATATCCCACTCCAGCATGTTATCATCGTCCACAAGACCAGCAGAGAATCCGTCCACGGGATGCTTCTGGAGCTCTACAAACTTGTCAGCAAATCGTCCCCGCATTTGTCCCTTGTTGCCGTTTAAGTATCGCGACTTTACGGCCAGCAGTACGGCAGAATCCAAAGTAACCCACCCATAAGCTGCTTGCGGAGTATCAGTGACGAATTTGCCGTACTGGAGTTACCATTTGAAGAAATGGCGGGCTTTGCAGAGTTGGGGCGGGACGGAGGATAAGGGGAGGAGGATGAGCTAGCGTTGGTGCGGGGAGTAGGAGGCATCATTGACCGAGCCTGTTTGAAAACGCAGAAATGGATACGAAGAAGAAAAAGATGGAAAGAGGAAACGAGATGGTGACGGTAATGGGACGAGCGCTTAAGCCATCCCCTGAAGGTTGATGTGACCGTAACTATTAATTAATTATTCTAATTAACAGGTGGAGGTCGTGACAGCAGTAGAAGCGCGAAGAAGAGAAGATGAAGATGAACCACCGCTTCTTCTTCTCCGTCCGTGTGGGCTGTTTTGATTCAGATCGCCGACGTATGTAATATGGGGATGTACAGTACTTATACTCGGAAGAAAAAGATTATCAGAAAGCACCATGCCATACGCTTCACTTAGATTATTCCAGAAAGTCGATAGGTCGGAAGGAAACAACCCGTCATCCACTGAGATCAGGACATGCCACAATTTCGACCCGGGTTTTCCGTAATTTGTACTTTCGTTGATTACCGTAATTTCATTCAAACCTTCGTCATATCTCAATCATATCTATTTCAATTCTGCATAGCTCATCGAGAGGCCCTGCTACCGATAATATTAATCCAGCACGTATTGAGGAAATCAGGGCAGGTTGCTCGGATCGCCCAGTCAGCAGTCGCTCATCCAGCGGTCAATGGTCTATTATATATTAGTTGTTGACAAAGAAGCTTGATCATTCAAGGTATGTATGCTGTTCGCCGAATAAAAGCCCCGGTCCTGTCTATGAATGATGGTGTGCATCATCTCAGCGCATACATGGTAAATATAAATTACCTAATCCCAGTCTTGAAATGTCCGCTGCACTACACTGGATGGACTCTGAACTAAAAAGCTAGACAAAAAACGAACTCCCCAATCCTCTCTTCTCTCCTTAACTGGCACTCTTTCTTCATCATGTGATATGCGGTTCCAGCTACTATTATAATTCATCAATTAAGTCACATAAATGTAACCTTGCCAAAGTTAATACGCACCTGGACGAAAGACATCTGACAAACTTATCCACCTCTCCCACGTCCTCGAAACCCTCTACCTCTCCATACACCCCTCGGCGCAAACCCACGGAAACCCCTTCCTCTTGACAATCCCAGACCAGCGCCTACACCACCAAGCCCACCAGCTGTTGGCGTATTCGCAGCCGTCTCCACCCCTGCTCCTGGTGCTCCCGAACCACTAAACGCCCTTGGCCCGGTAGGAGGTACTTTAGGTCCCGTTGGCGGCGCTCTCGGCAAACCGAGACCTAATCCTGTCGTCTTCGCTAACCCGCTGGGAGTTCCAGGAAGTGTAGAAGATGTATGTGGTGGAAGGTCTCGTGCAGCGAGGGGTGGTGGGATACTGGTACTGGTACTGGTACTTGTGCTTGGCCGTTCGGGAAGGTCGCGGTGGTTATGACTGAGAGGGCGGCGATCACGATCGCGATCTCTATCCCAGTCCCTGTCTCTTTCTCTATCTCTGTCTCTGAAATCTCCTCTTATCGGCGACCTCTCTCTTTCTCGCCTCCCATACAATCCCGTAAAACCTCTGTGAGGCGAGTGCGGTTCTTCTACGCCTCCCGCAGAGGTCATAGATGAGGAAGAGACTTGTCGAGGGATATAGGAAGAGGACACTCTGGCGGCAGCACTAACAGCATTGTTTGGAGTAGCAGGAGGGGGAATAGACGGGGTCGAAGGCAAAGGATGAACAAAATGGTCTTTCGAGGCCGAGGTAGGCATAGGCAGAGATATGGTCGCTGATGACGGAGTAGACTGCACTTGAGGTTGTGATTGTCGAGGGACGTAGCTCGTACTCGTACTGGACTGCATGACGGGTCTTGTTGCCCCGATGCTGGCCTCATGATTCACATTTTGTCCGCGAGATGTGGCAGACGTGATAGCGCTGGCAAGCGAAAGGGCTGTAGCGATCGCGGACGATGACAAGGGATCATTGTCGTCCGAATTTTTGGTTGCTGACACGGGAGCAGGGGTCGGCTCAACAGCCGATAAAGGACCGGAAGCGTTGACAAGATCTAACCCAGAATTACCTTCGGGACCTAAACCCAAGGCTGACCCAGAAGCAGAGCCGCGGGACGAGGGCAAATGCTCAAACAGGTTCAGTCCTGATGTTGAAGCGGAAGTCGCAACAGTAGCTGAAGTGTTGGTAGGCACAAAAGAATTGGGAGGATTGCTCTCCTCCCTATTCTCATGCTCAACATGTTCTGATTTAGGAGCCTCCGCTGACGTAGAAGGCGGTTTAGGAGGAAGATAGCCGCCGAGCCCTGGAATGCCTGCACCTACTGCAGTCGATCCTGCAGCACCACCATTCCCGCTTGCCCCCGTATTTGCCGCCGGGGACGGCGTCTGACTCTCCTTCCTAAACTTGTGCGTCTTCAAATACTCTGATAACGATACCTTCTTCGGCGGTTCTGGGGGTGGAGGAGTAGGCTCCTTCGGTACTGGTTCGGGGACGGGGGCAGGAGGAGTGGGTTCTTTGACAGACAAAAAAGTCAATAGCGGGGGTGGTGTCAGTGGAAGAGGTGGTTTAGGCGGTGGAGTAGCCTCTTTGGGCGCAGGACCATCTGAATTAACAGCAACAACAGATGGTAAACTCGGCTTCTGCTCGCTTTTCTTTTCCTTCTCCTTTTCCTTCAACTTCTTCTTCACTCTCACTTCATCTTCTTCCGTCTCAGAACTGGACACAATCCGCTTCGCTCGCTTCTTACTACCCTTCAACCCTGCTCCAATGCCTACCGGAACAGGCTTTTTGCCCAACTTTTCTCGATCTTTGATGGAAGATGAAGATGAATCTGGCCGTTGACGTGATGATTGAGCTTGCGATAAATCACCCCTTTTCGCTTTTGCCTTGACCTGATGGCCATTGTTGGGACTAGAAAACGGTTTTCCGGATTTCGATTGAACCTTGTTTTTCTCCCTGTCTTTGACCAACGGCTTAACCCTGTCTTTGGATTTGGGTCCTGGGACCTGGGATTGGAGTTTCGGCTGATTGGGTTTAGACTTCGATGGAGGTAGCGGAGGAGATGAGGGAACGACCTTCTTCTTCATTTTGCTGGCGTTAATCACCACACGCTCATCTTCGTCATCACCCTCATCCTCACTTTCTCGGCTGACGTTCTGTGTATCAGACAATGACGAATCGTCAGAACCGTCGGTTGAGCCTAACGAGGAAAGAGACGGAGACCGCCCGCTTCTCGGCAGCGTGACTGTCGTCGCATCACTCAAAGCACCTTCATCCTCTTCTAGTCCATCTTCCCTCTGATGCACGTCCATACCCTCTTCTACGTCTGCAGAATCATCTTCTGAGCCATCATCTTCTCTGCCCTCCTCTGTATGCGGTCGCTTCTCACTCTCTGGTTCAGACACCTCTGTAATTGGCTCCGAATGCGGTACAGTCGTGCCAAAAGAGGAACGGCGAGGAGGTGGGGAGAGGGATGAGGAAGGTGGTAGATGTGGTGGTGTAGGCGGTCGATCTCCAACTGTTGGATGCGCTTGGGGCTTTGATGCGGAGAGCTGACGTCGATTTAGCGGAGGGGTAGGTGGTGAAGGGGACGGTGATGGCGCAGGTTCTACAAACCAGTCAGACACGAAAATTTGTAGTCATCGAAATGGATATACCTGTTAATTGATCAACGTCCATCTTTCCCTTTTCATGCTCTTCCTCTTCTCCAATCTCCTCTTGCTCCTGCGTCGCCTGCGAGTCTATACTAACTCTGCGCTCTTCCTCCGCCGGCTTCTTCTTCTTTTCCTTCCCACTCGCAACACTATTCCGTCTCAACTCCATATCCATATCCACCGAGGACAACAACGGTAACGCACCCGTTCCCATCCACTGCTTCACACTTTCCACTTCCAACTCCCTATTTCTCCATCCTCTGACACTGCCCACCAACGGACCCAAATATGCCATATCCCGTTCCTTCTCTCTATCTTCCCTTTCCCCATCTTGATCGAGTTCGGGCTCTCCTTCTCCTTCGGCCTCTGTCTCCGTAACGACTCGAGGGGGTTGGGGTTTCAAATTCGACCTTCCAGTGGTGACTCGCCAAAACTCCATCATTTGCTCCAGCGCACAGCTTCCCGGGCCTTTATTTTCCGCCTTCCCACCAGCCCCACCGGATGCACACCCACATCCAGCAAACACCCCCCACAAACATCCCAACAACCTTTCATATCTCCACCCTAATTCTTCCGCTTGTCCTCTTGATAAATTCTTTTGCCAGTTGGGGTAAGTCACAGCACCAGTTGAAGGAGAGGATGTCGGATGAATAAGAGGAAGGGAGTGGACAAGGTGCTGGTCGTCCCATTCCCAACCAAGGATAATTTCTCCTCGGGGTGGGATAGGTCGGGAAGTGAAGAGGCCGAAAGCAATTTTTGGTGAGCCCTCGGATGATGACGATGAGGAGGATGAAGAAGAGGAAGGCGTTCTCCAGACAATGGGGCGGATGACGGCATTTGGATGACATCCGTTTCTCACAAATCTCAACGGTGACCCATAATTTCTCGCATCAATCATTAAATTTATCGGCGGGCCTAGAGCATGCACATGCGGTTTCGGCACGCCGAGCAACGTATATTGATTGATTGGATCCTGTCTGTATGTCGCGGGGTCGACCAATTCGCCAAGGTATTCACCAAGGAAAGTACCTGTTTCGAAGGATTCGGAGGTGAAGACGCCATAGACGGTAGGACGGGTGTAGATGGCTCGCATTGTGAGATGATCGCGGTAGGTAGGGGGTAAGAATGAGGTGGTGAAGCCTGATGAGGAAGATGGAGAGGGTACAGGTTTTATGATGAGAGATGGAGTGAGGGAGGAAAGAGAAGGAGCAGTGAGGAATACTGGGGGAAGTGGAGGCGCCAGGGGAGAATAATTTGGTGGTGGGAAAATGGCATCAGGAGACAGACGAAGTAGACCTGTTTCTGTAGGTGAGGGGAGATGCGAAGCTGCCGTATTATCTTCTCTCTCCTTTTCCTGCTCTGGCAATGATTCGATCCACTCCTCGTACAACTGTCTCAAGACCCGTCTCACGGGCAAGCCTCGTGGAATATTTTGCTCAATCGGTGTATATTCCATAGCCCAGGGGTCGATCTTGAAGTAGTCGTCTCCGATAGCGGGTGAAGAAGCCTCCATTGGCGCCTTGGTTCGAGATTTGTTGGATTGTTGACGCCCTCTTCGAGGCTTGGCTGGAGGGCCCATTTCGCCACCGCCCTCTTCTGGCACAGAATTGGATTGCTCTTTTCGCCTTTTACCGCCCTTGCTTCTAGGCTTCTCTCCCGGACCTGGTATTCTCGCACCGGCTTCTCTCGCTAACCGCTGCTGCTCAATCATCCTCAACTGTATACGCCTAGCACCTTCCTTGTCCACGGGTCTCGGGTCACACAACTCGCACAAGTACTGATCAGGTGCTGAGTCAACGTCGTTGAAGCCAAAACACATGCCGTGCTCCCATGCACCACACCCTTCACATTGAATCGTGAACCCGTCGTCTTCTGTAAACCCACATATACAGCGAATAATAGTGTTATCTTCACCAAGGTAATGCGTGGGATGTTTTTTGCGCTTGCGTTTCGGTTCAGGTTCAGGTTCGGGTTCATGTGCTGATAATGGTTCGGGGTCTGCTGTGTCTGGCACAAGTTCTTGCTCTGGCGACAGCCCTTGCACAGCCTCTAGCAACGTCTCTGCACCTTCCTGGGCCACCATCTCGCTCCGCGTTGACGAATCGACGGCATGGGAGATATTGAGTAACAGCTCTACAGCGTCTGTGCCCTCTGGAGCTGCTGCGCCCACGTCCATCTCCATTTCCACCGAGGTGCTCGTGGTCTCCACCGCCGCTGTCCCACTCTCTGCCGCTGGCGCCTCCACCACGATGTTTCGCGATGGTGGCGTGGGTGGGTTGATGGTGTCCATTTTGGGGGACAAAGGATCTACAAGCGGGTCAGGGTGGTCGACAGGCTGGAGAGGGAAAGCGTACTTAATAAGGCATCAAGCTGAGTGCGAGTCAGCACAAGCCAGGGAGGAAGAACAAAGGTGATTCACCTCTGGCGGCCACTGTCACGTCTATACTGGGCGATGCAGACGGGGGCGCTGTGTTATTTTTGACGGGAAAAGGAAGAAGCGTGCGTGTAAAGGGGGAGACTCGAAAAACACGAAACTCCCACATCCCAATTTTCTGTTGCCACAGGGACCAGAATTACTAGGAACGGTAATATTCTCAGAAAACTCCCAGATTTGCATTCTCTTTATTCCAGAGACCTGCGTAATATTTGATGCTTCATCTCGTGTCCAGAAGACAGAGTTTATGTTGGTATGTGCTTCCTCCTATGTGAAGACGCCCGTATGGTTGGTTGCTTACTGTGCTTAGAATGGCGAAAATGCAATAAATATGGCGAAAACAAGAATCAGTTTCCCTTGGATATCGTGTTCCCTTCGCGTTGCTCATCAGTACATCTACGATCCTGCAAATGGTTCGCTTTTTAGCATCCTTATAGCAGGAAATCTGAATCTACTTGGCGGGAACTGGGGTATGTTGGATCGGAGCATAAGCATTCAAAGTGAAAGAAGATGAAGAAGTCGCGCACGATTCACCTGCGCTTTGACCGAGGGCTCATCACATACTCGCAACACTCTGCGAGGTGCGAGAGCGCAGGCGTAGATGAAAGCATGTTGAGAGACTTCCCGTATATAGCATTCGCTCTGATTGCAGCTTGCAGAGCGGGAGTGGAATTTCACAAATGCGCCCTTGCTCCACTTTCCCGTCTCCTCCGCCCACTTACTCGTCCGAGCAGAGAGACTCGCGAGCAATTCGGCTTTGGCGATATAGATACATATGTAAGGCGACCTTCCATTCAATAATTTAGTGCCCTCATCCCGAAAGCGAGACACATGAACAGTTTCCTGGAAAATGTCGGACCTTACCTACCACAACTACAAGGGCTACGGTGAGAAAGCCGTCAAGTCG
The DNA here is from genome assembly GCF_000091045.1 of Cryptococcus deneoformans JEC21. Lineage (NCBI taxonomy): Eukaryota > Fungi > Basidiomycota > Tremellomycetes > Tremellales > Cryptococcaceae > Cryptococcus > Cryptococcus deneoformans. The sequence goes on from NC_006691.1 coordinate 1,246,586, forward strand.
CACTATTACTCCCAAGCTGTCGAGTGGGCGATACCATACACTGTGCTGGTCAAGGTATGTAGATCTCAAAAGCCGGTAACCAGTGGTAACTTACAAATTCACAAAAAGGTGGCTGGGATCCCAACGCTTTCGAATTCGATAAGGAAATGAATGCCCAGATTGATCAAGCTTTCAAGATCGTCGAGCTTGCTTTGACTACAGCTGGCGGGAAAGGCTGGGAACAGCTGAGGCGGCTACTGCTTCACTCGACTTCTCGACATAATGATGATCAAAGCTGATGATGCTACAAGGTGTTCCGTGTCACGCATCATGTTCCAATCAACAACGAAGCCCTCGACGTCATGGTTCGAGATTTTCGCAAATGCGTGCCAGATCACCAGCCCCTGTGGAATTGCGTTGGCATCATCCGGCAAGGAGAAGATGATACGCGGATTGAAATTGAAGTGCAGGCCTACGACTCAGTCAAAAAGGAATGAAGCTATATATGGCCTCATGGGAGAGATATCAGAGAGCGGGGTAAACCTGAAACTTGATGCATGGTGTAAATGAGTCGGTGCAGAGGTAATAATGAACGGAGATGCTACAAATGCGATAACGAAATGCTCAACAGGGTGGTTATATCGAAGTTACAACAGGCGTCTTTTAATCAAGGTCTATCATGTCGTCATCTCCGTCGCGATTGAGGAGTGGTCTAGGAAGACGGATCTTCGGGACATGCGGCTGTTTTCCGATGTTTAACAGATCCACATTTACCTTGCCATTATCCTTGTTCCGTCCGGCAGTTGTAAGAGTATCGATATGTCGGGGCTGCGAAGGGTTTGAGGTGTCCTGCAACAATGGGGTGCTTTGTCCTTTTGGTGGTAGTGTTTTGGCAGCGAGCTTTCCTTCTTTTAGGCGCTTGGCAGCACGCTCCATACGGCACCCTGTACTCAATTCCTCGAGAGTTGCAATGGTTCCCAGCTGTATAACGTTATCAGCCAAATGAATTTCGGACGAGCGTCTGGATGATGCGCTTACCCGCTTCTGGCCCTCCTCTTTACTAAACTGCCCTTTCTTCGCCGACGGATCATATCCAATCCTCTTGATTGCCTCCGCCGAAAACACAGGCTTTCTTTCCTGCTCATCTTCATCCTCCTCTGACGAGCTCTCCTCTTTCTTGTGTTTCCGCTTCAAAGCCTCCAGATACATCCCCCCCGTCGTTCCTCCACCTGTTCCCCTTTCCCTTTCATACAGCATCTGAAACTCCTTCTCTGCCTCCTTCTTCTCTTGTCTCCTCTTCTTCTTTTCCGCACGACTCCTGCCAATCCGGCCGGCAATGTTTTCGTCACCGAATGGGCCAGTGTTAATTACGCCTCCGCCGACAATGTATGTTGCGCCTCCACCGCCGTTGTCAGGGCCACGTGGAGTGGGTCTCGCACCTGCAGGTGGTAGAAGGCCTTTCCTATTGCCTAATTTCGCACTTCGCGTGCCATTGACTAATGCAAAAGAATTGGTACTGTATGCCGGCAGTTAGTCTACCATGCGAGTTCCCAGCGGTAAATTGAATCCAACATACCTAGCTGTGAACTCGCCTCTGCCCGATTTGTTCTTCCTGACAGCAGCATGAACATGATATTCGCAAATCGGATTCTGTCGCCTAATATAAAAGTCAGTCTATCCACCGAAATCTGAGGCATCACCCACAGATCAACCCAAGATTTGCATCGGTTTCCATCCCTTTGGACTGCCGTGCAGTGCCCTAGGTCTCGCGCTTGGCCGATGACAACAATCGAATCATCAGAGACGGGATTCAAACCCAAAGGAAACTCCATAGGATGCGGTTTGGCATGTTGGCCCTAGATTTAGATCAATTCCATACGTCAGATACAAGGTAAACGAACGCACATACCTTGAGATTACGCCAGATGCGAGGGTTTAATATGGCAATCACGCTGCCCTCACCCAGGTTGCACCACTTTTCGTAAGCGCCTCCCGAACCTCCTCGATACGATTTGGTCACCTCGCCATTCCCGTGCTCTACACGTACAAAATGGTCAGCTTCAAAAAGTAACAGATGAAGGAGGGCGTCGCCAGTGGGAGTGGAAGCATTGTTGCTGCGGTGAGGCATGGCGCAGAGTGTGAAGTTGATATATTTTCGAGGTTCACGATGCTTTTTCCAGTCATCTTTGTTTGAATTTTCTTTGACCTTCTTTTTCTTCGTAATCTTCGGTCTTTCAGAAGACCTTCCTTTTTCGCCAATCAGTTCCTTAATATCACCACTGCCCTCCCCGTCCTGATCATCAGAGTCGGAATAACCCGCCTCATCCTCGCTATCGTCATTATCACTATCATTATTATTATCTTCCCGATCACTTCCCACCCGTTTCTCCTTCATGCCGCTAATCCTGATTGGGCCTCTTTGTGCGACTACTGCTATGGTGACCCATTCATCGTCGACTGGAACGTCATATGACGTTCCATCACGAGAAAGGCGGACAACAGAGTACAATTTTGACGGAGGTAGATAATATCGGCCTGTCAGGAATTCCTGAAGATCTGCATGAGGCATGACACGTTTTCTAAAGAGGCGACTTAGCTTACGAAAAACATCACTGACTCGCTTTGACTTACTTTAGACGGATGTTTGAGTTTGGTTCCACGCTGAGCCACTCATCTTGGCCTTCAGGATCCGGTCCAAACTGCTTCGGTCCTAGCTCCAGTTCCTCAATGATTGTGCTATCTTCTTCATCTCTTCTAATCACCGGTTTCTTATCTTCTACCTCTAGCGAAGGACTCCGAGATTGTTCGCATTTTAACTTGTCAGGACGACATGACGAAGGCTTTGAACTTAGACGTGAACTGTTGCTCGCAGACGCTGAGGAAGAGGCTGAAGTTTGTCGAGAGGATTTTACATAATTTGAACGCTGCTTGAGAGCGGCCATCTTGGCGGCCATGGTAGACGGTACGATAGGTAACGGTTGTAGCTCTTGGGCCGGCTTTCGCTCACGTGGAAGAAGAGATGAGGCGGAGACGAATTTGGGTTGAGAAGGTGCTTGAAAAAGAGAATCAGACTTCTTTCGCTCTGTGATCATTTGTCAGTTATTTAGCTAGCGGAAGGTGTCCTCTTACCATTCTTCGTAGGCGTGGCTTGGACAAGAACATGTGCTTCCTCTTGCTCTAGAGCAAGTCGCTCTTTTTCTTTCATCGCCGCCTTCTCCGCCTTCTTCGCCATCAACTTGGCTATCTTGGCATCGATAGCAGCAATATCTTCGTCTTCGTCCATATTGAACCTCGGAGAGAATTAGAGGAGAAGGGGAAAAGTTGCGCAAGGGAAATCAAAATGGTGATACAACAAGTGGAGTAAAAATGAAAACGCGCGACGCGTCCGCTTGTTGAGGAAAGCCTTCGGCAAAAAAAAAGCAAAAAATAACGAAGGCTCGACGGGATTTGAACCCGCGACCGCTAGATAAACTCCAGTTCACGACCTCGAAGTCTAGAATGCTACCACTGCAACACAAGCCCAGGTTGATACTCTGTTGATACTGGACATAGTCAGGTTCTACTTTCAAAAATACTTATATTTTGCCATCAGCTTCCGGTTCTAACGCATATATTATCAGTCCTTCGTTCTTTTTCCTTTCTTTTCAAAACACTCAGCCCCCACGAGCATTCACCATTCCATATCATTTGCCATTTATTCTCAATATTCTATCAGGTTCTCCGAGCAGTCCTCTCGCAACTAAAACGCCATCGCTAAAGAGACCGGCACGATGCCAACTAGGGTGATTCCTGGGGTAACAATGGTTGACGACGGTCCATCAGTGGTTGTTCCGCCCATCAACTTCTCGCTTGTTGCTCCAGGCATATACCGTTCAGGACATCCCAACCGCAAAAACTTCCCTTTTCTCAAAAGGCTCAACCTCAAGGGCATCATCTATGTCGAAGGATCTGATCCTTACCGGCAAGACTCGCTCGACTTCGTTCAGTCGCAAAATCTCGAACTGTACCGCTTTGACTTCAGCAATGAATCCGACTTGTACACCCCAGAAGGACAGGAACGCATGGAGGCTCTACTGAAGGTCCTGTTGGACAAGAGAAATTATCCTCTGCTGGTCCATGATGATACTGGCAAAGGAAGTTGCACTCTAGTGTGCGCTTTGATCAGGAGGTTTCAGTCTTGGAGTCTGACGGGCCTCTTTGCGGAGGGAGATATGTTTGCTGGTCCCGCAGGAGGAGCGGAAGGTGTTGGACTAGGAGAGACTGGGATGGAGGTGCGTCTTGCGTCTATGTGACTTGGATCGTGTATTGATTGTAAGGCTTCGACAGTTCATTGCCGCATTTCAACCAAAGCTGGTGGCTTACGACCGCACATGGCGACCAGATTGGGCTGATTACTGAGTCCGAGTCCACACTATCTGTAAAACTTTTCTATGCCATAAAGGAGCCAAATTGACCTATCTTTCGTACATTATCTTCTTGTTGACAAAGATTGACGACCATCTGTAACGCACCAAAATCATCGTTTAGGTACAGTCCTTTGAGAGCGAACTCTGTCACGCGAGAGGTCTACATGTGTCACCTCCAGCAATCTTCTCGGTGCCCTATCATACACCGTCAAAGGATGTCTAGATGTCAAACGTTTCTATTTGTGATCGCGCTCTGCCATTCGGCTATACGAAAAGCAAAGCAGACGTCAAACAACTCCATTATGATACATATCCGACTCGGTCCTCATGTTCTGCATACCAAAGGCTGCAACATCATCTCTGTGCACCAACGTACCGTGAAAGGGCGCTCCTTATGATGGTAGTATCTCAAGACTCTCAAAATTTAGCGGCTTCGCTTCCCCCTGATCACCCGTTTGCCGCCCCCTTCAACATTGTGACTCGCCCCGTTGGGCGTCCATCTCATCCTTCTCCCCATCATTCGCACACGAAATCTCACCCAGGTCCTAACTTCCGGTCTCCTTATCCTCATCTTAAAGTTGACACATCTCTGCCTGCCTCCAAACCCTTACAAATACATCAGCCGCTGGCTTTCAACCATCCGAATCTTTCGCTATTTTGCAGAACAGCTCCGGTCGCAGCGCCTTCATATATCCTCCAGCAGCAGCATGCGACAGAACAAACTAGGAGGACGCACATGCATCGAGAAACGTTCATCGTCTGTGGATCAGACACACCTCTTAGTCCCGAACAACCGCTCTTCGCACGACATATCCCACAATCTGTTGATACAGTCGAATTTAGTAAAGGCCACGCTCGCCGATTAAGCGACAAGCTTAAGCATCTATTCTTAACGGTGCGCAGAAAGACGTCAAATGACGAAGAGTTGGAGGGGATGAAAACATCGGAAGGTTTAATACAAGCGAAGCTGACAGGCGAGAGTACTTTGCGGCGTCAACAAATCGACTATACTTTATCTACCAAAATCAATATCAATCTAGAAATGCCTCCTATCAGACCTCGCCGTTCTCCAGGAACAGCATCTTTCTCGGTCAGTCGCGGTTTATCATACCAGCGGTCAGGAGCGTCCGTCTCCTCTACTACTTTTCGATCCTCTTCCAAATCTTCTCTTTTGGATGCAAGTCCCCAATGGGCGAATAGGGCTTGGAGGTTTCCAATACCGCTCAATGCTGTTATGCAAAGCTCAATCACCCTAGAAAAAGATGGACAAGGGCAGGTCAGCCAGTTTTCTGATCCGTCATCTTCAAGTTCAAATGGATCAGATGATTCGGCGATGCCCAAATCTAAAAGGCGCTCGACAGCCAGTCCCTTATCAGATGAATCGTCGGAATTGGACCCGACAATGCATGACAAGGCCTGCTGCTATAGACATGGTGCAGGAGACTTTTGGGACCAATGGACAATGTGTTCATTCACTGGTGAAGATTTTAGGAGGGAAAAGATTTCGCTAAGACGCGTGAAAAGTCTACCGGAGATGATTTGGAGATTGTAACGTGGCTCGGCAAGTTGTTAGCAGTCTTTTTGTTTGTGTAATGCAGATCTATTTTGTATGCTGACATATTTGAAGTCCTTTTTACGTCCGTTCTTGACTCTTACCGGTGGTGTTGCAAAACTGTATTTCAATATTTGTCATAGTCCGACAGGATATGTTCCGGGTTAAACGATCTGTCACTGATTAGGGGGGATAATAGGACAAGCTTACACCAATAATGACGGGAAGAGTGCTTTCCCCCTTACCTTTCAACAAACATCATGTTTATTTTTACGCCAATTGCTCTCCATTGTTGCTACGCCCAAGTTCTGCCACCACTTAATCTACGACTATAGTGATAATCACTGTACTTGGTTACTATGTCTGGCTGACATCTAAACCCTGCAGCTACCGTGCCAATACTTCCTGCAACCACTTTTGCGTCGATACCCAGCGGCAGCCTATTAGGGAATGGAATTGCCTTCGAAATGTATGACTTTTCAATTGTCGCGCCTCTTCTACCTTACCCCGCTTTCAGGGTGTTTTCAAATCAGCTAGCATGTCAGTGTCAATGTCAATTTCGTTGTAAATGTTGATGTTAATGTCAATAGTACTTTTGCTGGTCTTGATGATGGTCTGCGTGCGGCCTTCACAAGCGTGGGGATGATCACCGGTACCGCTGGCATGTTGCTGGTGAATACGGTTCCGGCACTCGGGGGAACTTCAATCACTAAACCAAACGTCATGCGCGGGGTTATCAGGCGAAAAGAGAAGTCATTAAGCCCTCAGAAGCTGTACTAAATTCTTCGACGACTAACAGCTAATCCTGCCAGTCAAAGGAAAGATTATTATGGTGAATATAATGGATGCGGTGTACTATTATAAACAATCCAAATTGTGAGCATATGGGATACATCTACCATCCCCCCTTTGGGCAGCAGCCACGTTTTTCGCCTTCGTTGTCCCTCATTAGCTATCATCGACCTAACAGCTATGTCGTCTTCCACTGTACCAGTATTGTACAGTGCTCAGTCAAGCCTGGCATCCTTTTCTCGAGTATAACGGGTTCCGAGAACTCAACAGATAGAAGCAGTTATGCCATCGGCAAACGATATCTTCTCCTTACTACCCATCCATTAGAGAGTGCTCTTCCCTTGTTTGATGGAAGAGGTTGGGTCACATGACGGGTTCGGGCCTGTATGGATGCGGCGCTGTTTTACGCTGAAATCTCCAACGAACAGACTGCTCTTAGCACCCAAACAGCCAACGAGTTCCTCAGGGACTGGGCTTCAATTGGTAAAGAGGAAATGAGCTCCTCTATATCACAGCTGGGAGACAAAATGGAAGAAAAACACTGGCTCAAGAAGCCTGGTGGGGACGACCCCGTCTGTGTTTGGAAAGTCCACGAACGACTACGTCACCGGCGTCCTACTAGATTATAACAGCCGAGCCGCTCAAGAGGCATACGAGAAGTCCAGCCAGCAAGACCTTTTCACATACGAGGTCCTTCCACATGGCGAATACGCTGAGCAAGGGGGCGAGCATAATCCAATTCATTTATCACTCGATCCGATCGAATACAAGACTCAACTTGATTTCGCCACTAATGATTACAAAGTATTCACAAAATCGGAGAACTTGCCTCCCAACACTTAACTTCCATTATCTTTGTAACGGAAATGAACGAAGTGACTGATAGTCGAATGGAATCATGAGAGGGAAGAGAGCATGACTGGGGGCCGTATTACAGTGTGCGTGACGACTCGAGCTTATTTGCAGGAATCATGATGAACATCCATCTTCGCTTCTGCTTCGTTGTTGATTGGCCCACCCCGCTACGCTACTAAGAAAGACTCTAAGACCCTTCTAAGACTTTTCTATCATTATGGGCTACAGATTTGGGGCGGTCATTACATGCGATAAATTCTCATGTTTTGCTCAAGAGAGCACAAACAATCTTTGTGGTTTTTAGTATAACGAATCTTCAGAAACGCATGCATGGAAAATGGATATCAATTACACTTTTCACTTCAGATTTCAAATAAAAAACACATCTCTAATTATCCACCTCCATCTCCTCCTCTGATGACTCCTCGTCAGAGCTCTCTCCTTCCACTACCTTAAGAGTCTCGATATCAAAGTCCTGGTCCGCTCCAGCATAGCTATCACAGATCAAGAACAGCTTCAAATTCCACTCTCCCTCGGGGAGCGTGAATTCGAGCTTAGTCTTGAGTGTCGCCTTAACAGTGACCTTCTTGATGGCGTACAACGACTTGGTCTTTTCGTCACCCACCACGAGCCACCATGAGACCATCTTCTTATGAGGGAAGTGTGGTGCATCGGCCACTTGGTCTTCAGGATTGCCTTCGTCAGCTTCGCGATCGAGAGTAATATTGAGCACGACAGGGTCGGAAGAGGTAAGAGAAGAGGCGTCTTCGACGTCGTAAGAAACCTCAATATTAGGATAAGAGTTGACGAACTTGGCAACCCGCGCACTGTAATTCCATTAGTGACTTATTTCTAGATTTTGGAAAAAGAAGAAAACGTACAGCTGCCTGTCACTCATCCTCAACAAATCATTCCTTTCATCATCTTCCAACTCCATAATGTCATACACGGAGTCCAAACCCTTGGCCTTGAACCTCCCAAGGACGTCGGCGTCAAAGTAGGGCACCTGCTTCAAAGGCGAATCCCTATCCCATATTGCCTGCACACACATCTGACTAAGATCCATCGCACCCAAACATCCAAGCAAACTCTTGCTGGACATAACATCTACAGCGGCTGAAAGAAGACCGGTTACCTTGCCAAGAATGGTAGACTGATCGATAGCCAAGTCGGGAGGAAGGGTCGTGCGGCTGAAATGAGCTTGAAGCAGAAGGAAAGTCTTGAAGTAGGGTGAGTTGTAATCCACTTTAGCAACCTTGACGGGCACACGGTCGTAAATCCTCTCAAGAAGAGTGTCTTCATGGTGCCTGATCGGAACGGTCTCAAACTCATGCGCTGAAGAGACAATTTCAAGCAAGCCCTTGAGTTTGGTAGTTTCCTTGATGGATTGAGAGAAAATTTCGACGGTGATGTATGAGATGTAGTAAAAGGATGCAATCATACCCAAATTGTTGGGAAGCGTGTCCATATCATCTTGGATGATGATGCAGTCCGAGTTGACCAAGTCATTCAAGGTGGTTTCGACAAGTTCAGAGAGGTATTCGCCAATGTGAGTAGGCGTGGTGCCCTGTAGGTTGTAAAACTGATTTTGTTATCAGCTATCGTTCTTTTAGTGACTCAGGATTAATACTCACCCCGGGGTTCTGCATTAACCTCCTGTAGAACCAGGTCCAAGTACACCAATCAACAGCATCCTGCTTATTCTCGATCGTCCTGGCTACAATCTCGGCGTTGAAATGATCATGCAAGTAGCTGGGCAAACTTGATTCGACAGGCAATGCCTCATTCAAAAACTTCTTGAAGAAGTCCTTTCGGGTCTGCTGACACATCAACACGCAGCGAGAAGAGGTGTCAATCATTGGGCGACAGGCTCGGCCCATCATTTGGAGGATATCGGCGATGGCATAATCCACGTATCGGTGCTCCTGGCCATCGAAGTATTGGACACCCATGATGATGACCATATAAGCAGTCGCAGGAAGACTCCAAGCGGTGCCCTAGCAAATTATTAGTTTAGTTCATGCTCAGTCGAAAAGAATCAATTCGAACTTACCTTAGATGCCACAAGCACCTTGATAGCTCCCTCCTCGAACAATGTAGTGACAATCTTTTTGTCCAACTTGCTCAGAGCCTCGTGATAATATCCAATACCGTACCTCAATGTCTCCTTCAAATCCTCGTCGCTCAACCTCTCCAAATGCGGCTCCAAATCTTCTCTCTCAACATTGAGGAATCGAGTCTCATCGTCATCCGCAAGGCAGTACGTAAGGATGTCGTTGGCAGTGAGCTTACATTGCTTGCGCGAGGCGACGAAGCAGATGGTAGGTCGGCCAGCAGAGTGTTCCACCATAGAAAGATAGGCGGGTTTGGCCATTGCAAGCATGAGAGAGGGGAAATGAGGCACGTTGAAAGACTGCAAATGCACCTCGAGAGGGAGAGGTCGAGCGGCGGGAGAAAAGTTGAACACGGTTTGGCTACCAGCTCCGATCCAATCACCCAAATCCCTAGCATTGCTTAAGCTCACACTGCAGGCTACGATTCTGGTGGTGATTCCCGTCTGCTGAGATACATATCTCGTTCTGGAAACAATCACTTCGTAGGTGGAACCCACATCACCGCCGATCAGTTGAAGCTCATCGGCGATCAGCAGCCCGATGTTCTGTACATCCTTCCTTGTCTTCCATCGTCGAGAAAGCAAATCCCATTGCGAAGGAGTACAGACGACAACATCCGCTTTTCGCAATAGCGCCAGATCGGCTGTTGATTCTCCGGTGAGGGCGACGATCACCTTCTCCAATCCCTCAAACTTGCTGGACCACTCCGCCACCCGAGTATCCACCATCTCCTGGTAAGGCTCAATGCACACCGCCCTTGGCACATCCTTGCCCTTCTTGCTCCAAAGCCTCAATAACGCAAACTCCGCACAAATAGTTTTTCCGCTTCCTGTAGGCGCACCGACAAAGACATTGTCGTCAGTAGTGAAAAGAGCTTGGAAGACTTGAGTTTGGATCTTATTGAAATGCTCGAAAGGATAAAGAGATTCAAAAGCCTTGTTGTGAAGGGCTGTAATCGGCAAAGGTTGGAGTTCCAGCAAAGGAGTGTGAGGAGGGAATGGTTCGGGCCTGATCAAGTGAGCGAATGAGATGGGCAACTTGCTCTCCGCCTGTAACCACCTATCAGAAATGACAGACAGATAGTAGTTGGGAGGCACAGGCTCAGAGATGGGGACGGTGATGGTCACGTAATGCTCATCCTCCGCGAACCTTTCTCTTAAGATGAACTGGTCGTGATAAAGGACATTCTCGCCATCCACGTCCTCTACAATGATCCAAAAGGCTTGGCTGGCGCCATGTACATTGCGATCCCACTGGAAGTCAGGAGTAAGAGTGACGTTGATCTTGAGAAGAGATCGAGTGAGAGGAAGGACGTGAGCTTGAAGATCAAGTCGGGGAAACTTGTGAACAAGAGACTGAATGTACGCTCCGCTCTTGGGCAAGCCAATCAACTCTCCTAGTTCAGCGGCGTCAAGATCAAAGTACCTGTACCAAGGGAAGTCCTTCCTTTCTGCACGCTGAACAATCTCACGATTGATCCTTGGGAATTGCCTGAGGGGAGTCATAGACTTCCACATCCTTCTCTCAACCATTTTACACAGGTCAAGAGCAGCTCGCATGGGTTGAGCCCAGCCCTTTTTGAGGCAGATTTCAAACATGGCGCGAATGATACGGCCAGCAGATTGTTGGATGAAAACCATGTCCGTGACAATGTCAAATCCGGAGAGCTTAAGCTGTGAGATATATGCTTGCAAAAGCACATTCACCTTGGCCACAGACTCGTCCACACCTTCCTTCACGGGTATCGGCACCCTCTCAAGCAACTTGGCCAATTCGAGCTTCTCTTCTTGCCTGACAGGAATCAGCCTGAACTCGTTGCTCAAAGCAAACACTCGGAAGAGGTCGATCATGGTCATGTTAGGTTTAAGGTGCTTGTTATACACAGACATTGAAGAGTACGCAATGTAGTAGTGAGAGGCAATACGGCCAAGATCAGTAGACTGGAAAACACCAGTAGCACGATCATAGCGAACGAGACCTCCCTTTTCGAGAAGGACAGCAGCGGAATGGATTAGATCGGCTACGAGAGAATCAGCGAGGTATTATATACACTTTGCTAATGTTACTCACCTCGCTTCTGAACGAGCGCGTCGTCGCCCTCCTGGTAGTCTGCGCCCACGTTATACAGCTTGGGAGACTCCAACATTCGCACATATCTTTTGAATTGTCAGTATTTCCTCTCTCCGCTACTCTTGAGCGATACTTACAAATAAGTATAGCCCAACCACTGTACACCTTCGTCCCTATTTCTGACATTTCCAAGCACAATCTCGGCATTCAAGTTATCAACCATCCTGCTCACAAACTGACTCTCAATCGGCAACTGTTGGTTCATTAAACTTGTATAGTACTGCAATTCTCCATGGTTGGTGATGATGATACCTTCACCATAAGTGTCGAATTGTGGTCGACCAGCACGACCAAGCATCTGAAGGACGTCTTGAGGTGAGAGCTCGGACCATTTACCCTTTTCGGGGTTGTACACTTGGGTACCTTTGATAATAACGGTATGGGCAGGAAGGTTAACGCCCCAAGCCAGCGTAGCGGTACAGCACAAAACCTGGATGTGACCCTCGAAAAACAATTGCTCGACAGTAGTACGGTCTTCTCGAGACATACCGGCATGGTGGATACCGAAACCAAAGGGCAAGAGGTCCTTGAGCTTGGCATCCTTGCATTGAGCGGCTTCTTGGATAAGAATCTCACGCGAGGCACCCTCAGGGTTAATGAACTGAGTCAACGTCTCCTTTTCCATAGCGGTATCACGGAGGAACGCGGCAGTCTTGGCGGTTTCCTTTCGAGAGTGGACGAATACAAGAGTCTGAGATCGGCCGGCGTAGTTGAGAACCTTTTCGTAACAGACCTCGTTGATGGTTTGCAAACGCTTGATTGCCTTCTTCTCAGTGACACCGATAAACTGTTGCTTGAGACCGACGGGACGGTAAGAAGCGTCAAAGTAGAAGAGTCCTTGTTTGGGATCGACACGAAGGAAGGTTGCAACATCCTTATAATTTGGCAATGTCGCAGACAAGCCAACGACACGGACATCATCGTGTGTCTGGTCCATCTTTCTGATGGTTCTCGAAAGAATACTTTCCAAAACAGGTCCTCGGTCATCGTGCAAAAGATGAATCTCATCGACGATAATCAACCTCACGAGGTTGGTGTAGCTGGTGTCAGTACTCTTTCGGGTGATGACATCCCATTTCTCGGGGGTCGTTACAATGATCTGAGTTTCAGAGATTTGCTGCTTTGTCAACTGGCTATCACCAGTCAACTCTGCGACATGAATACCGAGTGAAGAGAAACGTTTGGAAAACGCGTCAACTTGTTCTTGAACAAGAGCCTTCATGGGAGAGACGTAGATAATCTTGAAGGCGTCCTTGTCAATGAAACCAGTGGCCTCGTCGCGGAATTGAGAGATCGCTCGAAGAATGGTCAGGGCAGCACAGTTGGTCTGCGGAATAAGTTAATTTCTATTACAAGACAGTGGAATGTGATGCTCACTTTTCCCGCACCCGTAGGAGCACAAATTAACATCGGCTCATTTGTTCCCCAAGCAATAGGAAACACCTTGCTCTGAATTACGTTCAATTCCCTAGTCTTCACGCTCTCCCATACAGGCCATGTCCATTCCGGCATCTTGGTAATCGGCACCAATTCACCTACGACAGGCTCACGTCGTTTTGGCTCAGGCACATGAATTTCCTCGTAGCCCTTCATCTGACGCTTAAAAGACCCTTCAGGAAGACGGACCTTCTTGGCCGTAAGGAGATGACCACCTTCGCTGAAAATGAGGGAGTCGATGTCGATGGTCTTGCGAGGCTGGGCAATGGTACCAGGCTGAATGGTGGCGGTTTTGGGGATAACAACAGAAGTAGACACGTGGTCGGGCTTCTTGGCAATACCACGCAACTCTCGGAGAATCCATCCAACACCCTTCTCTCGCATAGCAACCTCGACATCCTGCTTCTCATCCTCGTTACTCCTCGCAAGCTTCGTACACCAAACTATGACGTCCCTGTTCTTCGTTAACTTGGCGACTAAGTCGAAGTTTTCGTAACCGAACATCTCAGCCAAACTGTTTTCGAGATCTCGAAGTTCGGCATCCGAAGAGAGGAGAGTGAGTGCTTGGGAGGTAAAGTCGGAAGATTGGACAGGATCAGGATAGTAGGACGCAATGAGACGTTGCAACCAAAAGCCGTCAATGTCACGGGGAGAAACCCTGTCGGAATCGGTAGTAGCAGTCCTTTTCGATGATTTGCCACCAAGGACAAGCGCATCTTGCTCATCTTCAGCAGCTTCCGCTCCTGACTCTTCTTCGTCCTCTTCATCCTCTTCCTCGTCCTCGTCTGACGGGTTACCACCAATCTCAAAGTCATCCTCGCTTTCCTCATCTTCGTCCTCGAAAAGAACCGCGACGCCTTCTTGATCTACTGCTTGTTGCCTTTCATCTGCCCCACCCTCCTCTTCTTCTACATAATCTGTAATTTTCTTACCCAAGCTGACAAGCTGAGCCCAGATAGACTCATCCATCTGCCCAAGTACTGATTCGACATCTTTTCGTTTGTCAAACTCCTTCAAATCTTCCGACTTAAGTGATTCCAGTATTGTATCCGCAGCGGATCTCACGACCTCTTGCGTTTGGTCGCCCAAAATCGTGTGAGTTAACCCAAGTAACAACTCATATACCTCTCTTGTCTCTGCTGTTCTTGGTCTATATCTCAACCCCTCCATTTCAGCTACCGTATCTAGAACGCCTTGTGTACCGAACTGTGCGCGAGATTTCTCTTGAGCTCGGCGGATGGAGCGCTCGACCTCATCGGCAGAAGTAAGTTTGGATTTAGCTTTTCGTTTTTCAAGGTCTTTAGGTGCCGTTGCCTGTACGCGTGAACCCATAGTTTTGGGATCGATACGTCCTACAAGGGACTCAGGAGCACCTGTAGGTTCGTCGTTCCTCACAACTGAGCGATCTGTATGTCCTCAAGGTCAGTTTGACACTTTCGATAAAAGAGCTAAACTGACCTTGATTCACTACGAGGGAGCTCATCGCCCCGTAGTTGAACTGGGAAAGATCCCTACCGCCTTTTTTGGACATGGTGGCGGATTTTAGGAAAATAGGGAAAGACTAGAAGGATGAAAAAAGAAAAGCAATAGGATGTAGGCGGAATCGCCGTATTAGCCCAGAGCAACTGGAAGGGCAACGAAAGTGGTGGCGAAGCTAAATGGTAGGATGAAATAAGAACTAGATCGATGTTTACGTAAAATGGCATTTACCGTAAGCGGAAATTTTAGGGTCACCTATTTAGAATCTGGTAGCTATACAGCAGTACGAGCACAAAAACCGAAAGTCCATTACCTCTGCCGAGTCATACCAGACGTGCTTAGGTTTGGTCCAGTAACTCATCAAATTATAGAACGACATGAGAGATTCAACAATGTCGTTCGCGGCTGCACCATCCGTGGGAGTGGACAAGCCAATAGTCATAATGTGACGGTTTGGTTTGCACAGTACACGCTGGAACCTGTGCCCATTTAATGAATGACAATAAATAGTTGCACCACTGCACGAGTACGACATCCCATTCATGGCATGCACATGCTACGAGGAAACGAAGGAGAATACGTTGCTGTTGAATCACAAGTGAGAAACACTATTCATACATCTCCTACATGGTGGTGTCTGAAGGGTAGTAGTTGTCCTGGTCGAAGTCTTCGACCTCGGAAACAGGAGCGCCAAGTAACTTCCAAGATAGCTTGTTGAAGAGTCACCAGACTGTGAAAGTACTACTGTGTAGATGATGTTTCTTTTCTAGTGTCTATGTATGTATTAATGGTAATGATAAATTTTGGGCTCATGTGTGTTGATTGCTTGTTGTTTGCATTTTACTGATTGAAGCAGGCTCCTGATCGAAATCCAATTGTATTTCAACTGCAGCATTCTGACTTCTAAAAAATGTGTTAATACTTCTCTGATAAGTCACCTCAGACAGGACTTCTTTCCATCTTCATCCCATACCCAAGGCACAAGGCCGTACACAAAAGCACAGGCCCAGAAGTTATTGCTGCATGTATCTTATTACTCGTAGTGTGAAATTTGAAATGAATACACGTAAATAAAGTAGCAATAAGAAGGAAGCAAATAAATGACCATTCCATCGGCTAAATCCGAGCTGCTGGCACTAACTAAATAATAAGTAACCAACAAAGCGCAAGGAAGAACGGAGACACAAAGGTTCAGTGTATCGTTCAATTCTTTTTGTCATCTCTGTTTTCTGTCTCATATTCCATATCTATATTATTCATGGAAATCCCATCAACGGTCGCCCGTCAGTCATCGCGCACTCGCCTCATCCCAGAAAACCAGCACGGCCCACATCTCTCCAAGGAGATCACTCCCGGTGCTCGCGCAATGAGCCTCGAGCGGTTAATCCCCTTCCGAAATGGGTGGTCAGCGGTCGAGAGGAGAAGAGCAGGTGTGTTTGCCACATCTGTTGTTGTTGGATTGGCAAGGTGAGCTTGTTTCGTTCAAGTCGAGCTAGTTACTAACGCAATGAATTGGGACAGTGGAAGTAACTATGGTTACTCGGCATATGCTCCTCAGCTGGCCAGTCAGTTGGTAATTAGCGCAACCTTGGTCAACTTGATCGGCCTCGCTGGGAACTTTGGCATGTACACATCTGGACCTGTATGGGGTAAGATTGTCGACTCCAAGGGGCAGAAGATGTGGGTTCCTGTTCCTTCATGTGTCATAATGCTGCTTATCAGTCATTAGTCCGCTGCTGGCCGGGGGTCTTTGTTGTCTTTTAGGTTACGGTATTACGCATGCTTTTTATACCCATATCATTCCTCTTCGCTCTCCGTCATCTGATGACCCTTCTTACCTTCGCTTATCTCTTCTTCTTTTTGCAATGTTCCTTACGGGCTGCGGCGGTTCAGCAGGTCTGACGTCTGGTGTGAACGCAGTTGCCAAATCATTCCCGGACTCGACACGGGCTTCCGCAACGGGTGCCGTCCTTGCCGGTTTTGGTCTCAGCGCATTTCTGTTTTCAGCTCTCGGTCATTTGTTTTGGCCAGGCGACTCGGGAGGTTTGCTTGCTCTGTTGACAGTCGGTACTGGTGGGCCCATGTTGTTCGCGGCGTTTATTGTCAGAGCAATGCCTCCCGAAGGTGAACAAAGCCTCGGCCCACCTCTGTATGAACAAGTCGAGCAAGACGAGGACGGAGATGGGATGGGTGTAGAAGTCGCCGTCGGTGATTACGGCTCCCCTACATTTTCTCGCTCAAGCTCCTTTGAGCTCAGTCGATCGATGGAATTTTCTCGCTCCCGTTCACCAGCTGCCCGAGGACGTCATATTCATCCTGACCCCGACCATCCTCAACCCCACGCTCACTTTGGCGCCCTTCCTCCGTCTCATAATGCTACCCATAAACCACCTCGTTCCCGCTCATCCTCTCTCTCGTCTTTGCCCCCGACTCTACTCACTCACTCCCCTGTTGACTTGATCAAGACGGTCGACTTTTGGTTACTCTTCATCATCCTCGCTGTTCTTTCTGGGACTGGATTGATGTATATCAATAATGCTGGAACAGTAGTGCTCGCCTTGGCGAGAGAAGGGAAGAGGGTGTATAATAAGGAAAAGATTGGCGGGTGGCAGGCAAAGCAGGTAGGGTTGGTCAGCATTTGGAACTGTGCTGGTCGAATACTGGGCGGTAAGTCGATTAGCCACTATCAAGTTTAAAGCTTAGGCCACCCCTCAGGCGTGTACTCTGACTTTTGCAAAACCCATTTCCAAATCCGACGCATTTGGGCCCTCCCACTCGTGGCATGTTTGTTCATCGTCTCCCAACTCTCTGCCTTATCTACCACACATGCGCAATCGCTATGGATCGTGTCCAGCCTTCTCGGTCTCGCGTACGGGGCATTGTTCAACGTGATGCCCATGTTAATTTTGGAATGGTTTGGAATGAGACACTTTTCTCAAAACTGGGGCTGGACGGCGGTAGCACCTATCATTGGAAGCAATACGTTCAATGTGTTGTTTGGGAGCGTTTATGATGCTAATTCTGTGAGTATTCTAAGCTTTTTTTTTTTTGATTCTGTCGAGTTGCTAATCCTGTGAAAGGTTGGACGGATAGGATCGTTTGATCCCGAGGGAACGGACGTTAGCGGGGTGATGGGGATGATGGATTTCATCAAACGTGGGGGCGTTGCTCTACCTGATGATGGATCACACGATTGTACGTATCCTTCTTTCATCCAGAACGTACTCGCGGCTAACTCTCATCTTTCCTGGCCTCTCCTCTCATCTTTCCTGGTCTCTCGCCCCTTTTTTTCCTTGTCCTCCATCCCTCTTTTCCATTTCATTCATATCTTCCCGTTGGGCTCGGTTTTCAAAATAGGTCTAATGGGCGAAGAATGCTATGGCTTAGCATTCAAGTTATCCTTTTTGGGATGCATTCTGGCCCTCGTACTGAGTGTTTTGGCCGGTGTGAGAAGGGAAAAGATGAGTAAAGAGCGGAGAGGTGCCATGTGAGTTATTGTTGTTGAAGGGTTACGAAGTTGTTCTGTAGCGCTGATCTTTGGTTTTCTGCGTACTAGTTTGGCCAGGAGAACAAGTTCAGATGAAGTTTAATGAGTCTTCGTTATTTGGGTTAACCTGGCCACGGAAGCTCAATGAACGTTGTAGCTGTTATTTCACATCTCTTATTATGTCGGCAACAAAGGAGATTTTTTTGGTAAGCTAAAAGTTAGATATTAGAGGGGGCTGTAACAGTACAACGGTAGTTGGCTTGTAGATAAGGTTATTAGGTTTGGAGATCTAGCGCCATTGCCCCATATATATAACGATTTCGTGCAACGATGCACCAGCTTATGACGGAAACTGGAAGTTAGGTATATACAGTGCAGAGCAAGCATATTAAGCATCAAGCAAGCAGAAATCATATCACGTGAGTTAAAAACAACGATTGAATGGTAAGAACAAAAGGGGTGGTTAAGAATACACGTTATTACAAACATTGTGCAGGTTTCCTTTGACTTTTCATGGACAAGGTTAAGGAAAGTAGGATGAAATAAGATAGACGGGACAAATAAGTGGAGGACTTTAATGCTAGAAGGAGATGGTGTTGAGTCAAGGACAGGAGGACCACCAGGGGACTGGGGACTTACGAGGACAGAGAAAAGTGTGAGAAATGAACTTTGCACAGAAATAATGCCAGGAAGTCCATGTTTGGAACCGATGCTAAAGGACTATACCCAACAATCAGCTAATGGACATTGAAAAGACCAGATGAAGAGGCGTACAGGAAACAGAAAAATTTAAATGACCACTTTCTCCATTTTTTCCACCTCCTCCACCACGTCAACGTCCATTGCTTCTCCAACTTCGGGCGTGTTGGAAGTATTTTGCCTTAAGTCATTCACAACCACTTTCTTCCACAAGATGCCTGCTTCCACATCACCTAAAATGCTCAGTCGCCTTTTACCTTTTGCCTTCCCGTTGGACTCATTTGTCGTGGTGAACGTTGGAGAACCGTCCGGGTCGTAATTCTCATCGATCACTCGGACGTCGGTGGAAGTCTTGATTGGAGCAAGGCCAGTGACAGGGGGGGGATCAAAAGTAGGCGTGGGAACGGCAGGAGACCTAGACCTTTCTCCGCGAGGAGTGGAAGTTCGACTAGATGATGGTGATGATACCCCAGACCAGCTTGGGACGAGAGGCAGTGCTCTACCTTTATGTAGGATTGCAGATGAAGGAAGGTATCGCGGGTCGGCAAAGGTGCTTGGTCGTTTAATTGGGTCTTCGCGCTCTTTACCTTTGTCATTAATTTTGGTTGATGACGAAGATGAAGACGAAGAACGGATGATAGTGGTGGGAGAGTGAGTGATGGAAGAGATGGTGACAGATGGGAAGATGGTGGGTGGGAGATACTTGGGACGAATAGGCTGTTTATCGGTTATCTTATCAGTGGTCCCTTTATCACGTGAAGGACGGGATAAGGGCATCTGTGCCCCCCTCTTTGCCAAATGGCTAGTGGGCGGAAACATGCTTCTAACATCGTGAGGATGTGTCGGGAAGGGACATGGACCGAGGGAAGGGTCTGTAAGATGTGGGCAGGTGGTTGCGAATATGGAGAATTGTGGAGCGACTGGCGTCTTGCTGTTGCTGCTGTTGCCTGCGGCTGGCGGGGTTGCAAATATGGAGCCAGCAGGAGGCGCCGGGGGATATGCAGGAGTCAATGGCTTGATTGCATTCCTACCATTACTCCTGCTCCACCTGTTCGGAGCATTTGTCGGAGTATTGTTATCGTTGTCGACCGGTGCGGGGAATACCTTTGCGGGGTCGGCTTTCCCGGCCGACGTTGCCGGTGCGCGAGCATTTTGGGGTTGACTCGCAGGTAGGCGAGCGTTTTTTTGCGCCAACAAAGAAGGGATGTGCTGAGGTATAATGCGTGGCCCACCTACACCGTCATAGATCTCTGGGGGGGTCGCTGTTCCAGACCTGGATTGTTGCTTCTTTCGGTCCCAGCTGCTAGTATCACTCGCAATGTAAACTGGTTCCGGCCACCCAGATAAGGCGATCATGATCGGTGAAGGTTCGCTGCCTCTTCTGGCTTTGCGTTGTGGTGAGTAAGGCGGTGGAGTGCTAGACATAAGGCGTGGGCTGCTAGGAGTACTCTTTGAAGAGGAATGGGATGCTTGTTGGAGCATTGTTGTTTGTGGAGATGGAGTTGCAAAAAGTGGGGAAACTGTTCGGAAGTCTTTTGTACGCGACGGCGGGTGTTCGGGATTCCGAATCAGTTCCCATGTTCAGATCTGCCAGGCACGTAATTACAACCTCCTTCGTTCATTCCTAAATCGCCACCTATTCATGTCTAGTTGTCGGGTATGGAGATAAGCGACGATTTCTAATCCCCATGGGGACTGCATTTAATAAATTAAGAATTCCCCTGTTCCCTCTGGATTCCCGGCCCTAACAGTATCGAGCACGACGACGAACGACAGGAAAAACTGGACATTAAAAAATTATTACAATTGTAGAAGAAAAATGTGTACAAAAGGCCCAGCCCCAGCATCAGAAACCAGGCAGCAGAACGCAAGGATATCTGTATGATGAATCATTTGCTCATCCTCCAACCTTTCTTTTCCCCTTGACCTCCGCTGCTATCTATTCTGTTATCCGACGCTTAGTAGCCTGATCTCTTCATCCCGAAAATCCTGTTCTGCACAACCTTGCCATACTTGACAATATACGGCTCCAATGTCCAATCGATCCATGGACGTGGTCTCCTCCCATCATCACCTTCTTTACCCATCAAGATATCCCTTGCCTCCTTACAGCACTGTTCCAGGCGTTGCTTGGTTTTCTGTTTATCTCTGGGGTTTGTGGTTGGTTCGTACGGCGGAAGTGGCGGCAACCATTCTTCCTATTTCAGGGCCAGGTCGGGGAAGAAGACGCGCTGGTTAGCCAATAGCTAAAAATATAACTCATAACCTTATGCACCACGAAACGTCCCTTTGCTACCCCGCACTTTCGGCAAAGTTATACGCGCCTTTGCTACGTCACTTCTTCTCGTCCTCCTTTTACTCCTTGCTCACGTCTTTCCTCATTCCGGATAACACACCATCCCGACTCCAGCATATCCAAATAAAAATGAAAGAGACAGATGACTCACTGCTTCTTCCCCGCAAAATACTGTCAAATCCGACTGCCTATCCATAAGCAACAGATAAAACCTATACCTCCACTCCACTTGCTTCCCTTCGAC
The DNA here is from genome assembly GCF_000091045.1 of Cryptococcus deneoformans JEC21. Lineage (NCBI taxonomy): Eukaryota > Fungi > Basidiomycota > Tremellomycetes > Tremellales > Cryptococcaceae > Cryptococcus > Cryptococcus deneoformans. The sequence goes on from NC_006691.1 coordinate 1,268,056, forward strand.
ATCTCCACAGTTTCCACACGACATTAGATTTGATTGAAAGCACTTATTACAATTCTTGCACCAAGCATGCACCAACATCTCCCTCTCGCCTACTTCTTCCCGGGAAAAGATATCATCCACTTTGGCAATCGTTCGCAGCTTGGCTGGTTCCCTGAACTCGGTTATGTCGGATAACGTGGAGAGAGGGTGTTTGGTAGGGTGGCGGTAGATGGTATGAAGCGCGCGCCAGCAATCGGCCGGTTGTACGAGGGGCGTCATAGGGATGATGGTGCTTATTGCAGTGGCGGAAGAGTCGGTGGTTGAGAGGGCGGGACGACTAGTCTGATTGGTGAGGGGAATGGACGCTTGTTTCGTTTCTGGTACTTTTCCGGAGGGGACTGCAGATGCTGGCTGAGGCTCGACTTCCAGCTCCGCTTCCGGTTCTGGCTCGGAATCGAAATATTCGATTCCAGTTACAGCGGTCTCCTTTGCCCTCAGCTCCATAATCTTCCTACTCATCTACGGTCAGCTCATCCTACAACGCCTTGCGAGATGCATTGGGCGCACGCACCTTTCAATTTCCGCCTTGATATCCACATCAATTACTGGGCTAATTTTCCTCTCTCTAAAGTTCTGCGTCGCTGTTCCCTTATTCGCCCAGAAAATCTCTACAGAACCAGATTGACGATGCATCTTGCAGTGCAGGTTCGGGATTTTCACGATGCTGCCTTTTTTCAAATGCTCAATCCCTGACTCGCTGCCGAAATCGTCTATGGCGACACAGAAGACAGCCTCGGGAGGCAGACCGAAGGCCAAATTGTGAAAGTTGGAATTGATATGGCCTGCTCGGACAGGGCACGTCCCGTCCGTAATGTACACTTCGAGAGCGGGGCCTTGCCTCTGCTCTTTGAGGTTATCGATTACTTTCAAAATCTTTTAGGTGTCAGCTGGGATACACATCACGATTCAAACATCAGATGACTTACTTTGACATTGCCATCGAAGAAATTCCCGACTTCAACGTTGGCAAGATACATCATCTTTGCCTTCTTCCCGCTCATCCCATCCACAATCTGCTTGCCCGTGCTCGAAGCTGTATTCCAGCTCCATAAAGCCTTCATCCTCTCCAACTCATCGTCGCCCAGCGGATATTTCTGATATTCCGAAGGATTAATTGGTTGTCGGCCACCGCGCCAAATGAAAAGCTGATCACTGTTACTTCCACAATTCAGTTTCGACTTATCGTTGAATCTGGTTGAAAAACAATTGCGGCATAGCACGACGTCGCCAATTTTGAATTTATTCTTGAGAAGTTCGCCATCCCTTCTGAAAATCGCCAAAACAAGTTGTTCAGAAGCGATAGCGTTGCTAGGGTCTGTCAAAACGAGAGATATAATCCAATCTTTGCCTGCCATAAAGTAAATGAGTTATGGAAAAAGCATATATGGAATAGCATACCATTTCTCGTAGGCGGTGAGGGCCCATTGATATGACCGACTACGCCTACAGCACCGATACCGTTCATTCTATTTGTAAAAGCTGCAATCTCCTCGAGCGTGTGATATATAGTACCCTTATGGTTATGTTTAGCCTCTAAACCAGAATTTTGACATGATGTAACCCACGTTCTTCGCTCTAAATCCTTTATTGAGTTCAGATCCGCTTGGAAGTACAGCGCGTTGGGTGACACTTCCGGTTTCACCAATAGCACCGCTTATAGACGTATTGTCACCCGACTGAGGACCAGCAGGAAGCGTGGGCTGATTTGCGCTAGGACCAAAGCTTATCCAACCATCGCCTTGTATTTGTACCCTTCTTACAGCAGACGCAGCTCTAGGGGCAGGAACAGAAGGGGCGTTCGTCGGTGTGAGGTTTGAGCTCAAATTCACCACAGTTGGAGGCGCTGGGGCAGTAACGAGGGAGTCGGCAGGTCGTTCATCACTACGATGTCGTTTGGCACTGGGATCCAATTCTTCGCTTGATCGTTTACGAGCGTCTACCAAGAGCTGGTCTGGAGGTTGAAATTCGGAAAGAGGTCTGACTGGTTTGACGACTGGGATATTGATAGCTGTTGCAGGCCTAAGGAGTTCACGTGAATCGCCGGAATAAGAACGAGAGCAGTGGACCTTAGTCATAGGAATTTTGGGTTCTGAATGCGTTCATTAACCGTCTTTTCAAGGTTCAAGAGCCTTTGAAGGTAGTGATGACCTACCATTGATAATCTTGATGGTTCTATCATTGAACTTGAGAGTTAATCCCCCAACACCAGCCAGAACTACATCTGTGTACGGTTTTTGTTTGGGGTCACTCAGTTTTGGAGTTTGAATATCAAGAACTTTCATTTCTCCCAAATCAATTTCCTTCACCAATCGAGTCTTCAGGTTGCGAACAGTTTCCAAGGATTTCTCAAGATCCTTCTTAACTGCACGAGCCTTTCGAGGTTCTGGCTTACCACTGCCATTGAAAGGGTGCCACTCTGCAGAATACAGCTCAATTTTGATCACGAAAGCCTCTTTCACTACCTCCTGTCTTTCGTAGGTATTGGGAGACCTTGCGAATTCAGTTTTGATGGTGAAGGTTACCCTTGGAGCTGGTGAACCAGAAGGTTGGATGGTTCCGCTGAGGGACGAGACATAGGCCTCTCGAAGGATTTTTTTCGGTAGGCTGGAATGTAAATTGCTCCGGATGTCATTGGCGGTCAAATCTTTGACTGACATATTAGGCGATAGGATAGCCAACGGAAAGTGGACAGAATATTTGAGGGTTGAGGGCAGGGTTGACGGTAGTTACAACTATTGATAGGGTAGTGTCATCTTATCCATGGGCAAGAGGAGTCCGGTCCAGTCCACCGATCGTGATGGCCAGACGCGACGCGTTCATTATGTAATTTTGACATATTCGGTACTCGTCTATACATAAAGGGAAAAGCAGCTTACTACGATGAAGGGCTTGTGTTGCAGTGGTAGCATTCTAGACTTCGAGGTCGTGAACTGGAGTTTATCTAGCGGTCGCGGGTTCAAATCCCGTCGAGCCTTCACTTTTTTAATTGTTTTTATTATTACCACCTTGCAACGAATAAAGCCAACGCGTTGCAATTTCTTCTTCGTTTGAAATTCTGTTATTTTTATACCTACCTTTTTACATCCAACGCACCAATTGAACCGGGTCCTAGATATGCTTGCGATCCCTCCTTCACGTCAATCTTTTTATGACTTTTTACAACATTCTAACTTGGCTTGGGAAGCCAGTGCCAAAGATGATAAAAATATGATATCTCCGTCCGTCGCGGCGCCATGCCCCCGTTTCGATATTTCTTACCGCAGATGCTTGGGAAAGAGTTGTTAATCTAATGGTGAAGAGAGGTCAGTCATGCGGTCAAGTTCGAGAACTAAGACAGGGCCAACTATATCCTTGACTGGAAATGTACACAGTGGAGGAAGTTGTGATGACAAGATGTAGTTTTGGTCCAGTCTGGTTCGGTTCGGCGAGGACCACACTATTATGCATCTTAACTAAGGTATGCAGTTTTATCATTGTTCTATTTGCTCTACTATATCACAATAAATGACACAGCTCCTTTTTCAGTATTCTCTCAACCCAGCAGGTTGCCCAATCCCATCTTGTTTTTGCCTGAACTGCTTGGACGAGACCCAGAATCTCCACCCACGCTTGCCCTGCTCTCACTCTGATTCAGACATTCCCGAGACTCTCGAGGGTCGGTGATGGATGGCAGACCCTGTGAAATAAGAACTGGTGATCGAGTGATCGGAGGCAGTATGACGGGCGATCCCCTATGTAGTTCACGTTCCCTCTCCCTTTCTCGCCCATCCCTGCCTTCTCTGGTGCTAGCAGACGATAATGGTCTGTATGATCCCATATCGGGACTTTGAGCATACTGAAGTCTTCCTGGGCTTTCGAGTGGAGAAACCCCTTGACGAAGAGAAGAAGGATGGGTCGAATGATGACCAGTTCCTCGAGACCCAGGTCTGCCCATCGCAGATTCTGGAAGTGGTGGCGGCGGCAATGTTGGACGGCGCTCCTGAGCCCATGGCACACCTGCTCGGTCATAGGACTCGCTATGCATTGGGTATGGCGGGTACCCCATACCAGATGATGTTGGGTACGCATGGTGGCCATGAGAAGAAGGCAACGGAATTGGGCGGGGGTCCAGAACATATCCCGGAGGAGGCAGAGAGTGGCGATGTCTACTTGGACTTGATTCTGGATTGGTAGACGGACGGCCAGAGTTGACATGATAGTTACTTGATGGAGGTGGTGGATATCCTGGGGCAGAGTAAGGGGGGTAAGGTGGGTGGTAAGAGTACGGCGATCCGCTACGGGACATATGAGAGCGGTAAGGGTCGTATGCACTAGGTGGTGGTGGGGGAGGCATGGGATGACCTGATGGAGGATAATAACCGGACGGGGGAGGATAGTTGGGAGGATAAGGGTAGTAATGGTGTTCGCCTGGAGGAGGGTGGAAACGTTGTTCGTGTCCGGGGTAACCCATCGAAAGCCCTCGGGTCCTCTTGGACTGCCCTTGCGCTGGCGCCTCCTCTTCTGATTCGTGCGCATCACTCTTCCGCTTCGATTTTCCACTTGAAGATGCCGTTGCACGCGCAGCTGCTGATCAGCATCAGCCGAAACTCACATGCCACTAAGAAGCATCGAACTAACGTTGGCGAGGATCTTTACGGACTCGAATTTTGAGGCCCTGCTCGGCGAATGATACCGATAAATCTGTAGCTTCTGCATTACATCGTCAACAATCATCTCTTCTTGACATTGAGCGACGTACTTGACATTCCTGGAAACTTTTTGGCTGAGTACACAGAGAATGTAGAAGTGAACATTGTGGTACAGTAATATACTTCTTGACTGCGAGCGACATGTATCAGCATGCCCAGCGCGGTAGGGTGAGTTGAGATAACTCACTCGACAATCTCAAACAACGTCAATTTCAACTTGTATCTCCCCTCTTTCCTCACACCAAGATCAGGGAACACAAAGAAGGCCGCATCCGAATTATCCAAGTCCTTAAGATGATACAATGAAGAAACAGGTGTCCCGGTTAGGAATCGGGTTTTGCCATCATCAATAACATGAAGCTCGTCCTCCTGTTCCTCACCGCCGACAAGGCAAGCGAATAAGAAATAGTATGGATCTGCGTATAAAACTTCAGCATGAGACAAGCCGGATTGAGGTGTATAAGGATTAATTGGGCTTACTTTGCATATATGTCATGCCCTCAGAACCGGACGGCCTTCGGATCTGCTGCCTAGTCTGAGGATCGATTGAGGTGATATCATCGCCTTGCGGGTCGATAACCTTCAGCTGAATGATTGGCGTGGGATCCACTGGCCGTCGATCGGCTATTCAAGCCAGTTAGCAATCCCGTCCCCCTCCCTTAGTGCTTCTCCGCACAAAACTCACATTTATCTCCAATCCCACACATCCTTGCCTGTACAGGCTGTTGCCGCATGGTAAGCTCGTATGTTCTGAGTATACAATCATGGTCCGTCGCAACCGAGGAACAGTGCCGTATTGACATTGGCGTGTAGGATGGCGTGGGGAGATGGGGAGGGTAAGGGTTGGAAGGTGTAGTCGGCAGTGATGAAGTTGAACAAGGACGTTGGCGTGGTAAGTGGGTAGTGTGAAAGGGCGGTACGTAGACAAGTTGATAGCCGGGCGGTGGAGGTGGTGGGTAGACGTAAAAAGACATCTGATCAGCCCCATTCGACGTTAATTGTGAGTGATGGACCATGAGGCAAGAGAAGAAGAAGAATAAAAAGGAAATAAAAGAACAAGCAAAATAAAGCAGGGAATGGGTAATTAAAGGCACAAGCCTGAAGACTTTTTGGAAATCACTCTTTACAGCACTTCGACCAACGAAAAGACGAGCGATACACAAAGAGCACAAAGAACAACGTCCTTGGGTACTTTCGTAATAGATGAACGAAACTATCAAGGATGATGTGTGTTCAAAAGGACCCTAAAAGAACAATAAGGAGCGATAAGATCGGGAAGACTACTGCGATGCGGGGCAATGCAGGGGAAAGTATAGGGCTGATAAAGCGAGAAAAAGGACAATGGACGTAGGAGTGACTGTTTTTGTGTATACAATTGTGTGTATGTGGAGATCAAAGGTGTCCGGTGATTTTTGATAGGTGTCGGCGATCGAACGTTGGACAAAATCCTTGAACGGTGTCCGCGAATCCACATGCTGTGGGTGTAGAAGTTTCAGGCGAAGAGGTAATGAGCCTTGGCGATGTGGTTCTGTGGTTGAACATTAGTAGAATGATCACATTCAACCCTCAGAATGCATACTCACCTACATGCAAACATGTTTCATAAAACATCCTTGGGTTTTAAGTGTTAAGACAGATCCACCGTGGGATTGTCAGGTTCAGAATAATAACCGAACAGCCCTCATCCAATCCTCCAACCCTCTATCACCCCACCACCTCTTTTCGCCGGGCTGAAGAGGAGAGGGAAAGTGACATCCCACAAAACATCTTGCGGGCTTTTGAAACGATCTGCACAAATAGACCATTGTCCATCGCGCGAATTTCCGATGGACGGTTTGAGTTGACTTCACAGCAAATGGACTCCGATCCAAATAAAGGCGAGCACTCGTAATGTGAGAGCCCAATATAGTGCCGCGAAGTATTGTTTTTCGTCAGACGTACGAGTGGATTGTGGTATGCTAGATGACCCTCGGGCGAAGAATCTCATTTGGTTCATTTTTGTGAAGGGCAGACACTATAGTGTAGTCGGGAAGCTTTGTGCGAGCCTTACAAATGGAAAGGGCTGGGATCCGATTGCGCAAAGGAAGAGCCCTCAACAGCGTTCGACAGTCTGATTCGTTATCAGTAATCTTCCCAGGTAATCTCTGTGGAACTGAGACCCACATCTTGCTCTCAGCTTGTGGAGAATACGACGACAAGTCTCTTGAAAGTCCTCCAGTTTCCCAATTCGCCCATCGTCAGAACTAGCTGCCTCGAATACTTTTAATATCGTAGTCCAGAGGATCTTGCAGTCTAAAGGAAACCGGGCGAAGCTGTAGATTTCTGCGAATGTACGCAGGTCATGATATATAAGTTGACAGGGAAAGCCGGTGACACTGAGTGACTAATGAACAAGTAATAGAAGCAGAGGCGAAAACGTAGGATTCCCGTTCTTTCAGAGCCGGCTTTCCTGGTAAGAGAATGAGGTCCGCGATGGTGAAAACAACGCAGTGCAAATAAGAATTGCCGAATACGCTTTTAACCGCGACGAGAATTCAAAATTGATAATTTGTGATACAAAACAAGTTAAGGTGTGAAAGAGTGACAATGATAAAAAGCAGTCCCGCGTGACCTCGAGGTAGATGAGCAACGAATATCCTCTGGAGAAGCAAACTGGACTTGAACTCACGAGCAAGGCCAAATTGACAAGTCTATGTGGTAATAATCGTCCGTTCATTGAAAGCTTCCAGAGAGAAGGTAGATTTGGCGTCCATCACCTAGCGAAGCCATTCATAACAAAGCCCAATCCAAGAGAGGAAAAAAACAGAGAAAGGAACAGGAACCCAAGCCACCACGACAGCAAGACACTTACATATTCTTTCTTCCTTGACGTCGCTGGGATAAGAGTCAGCATGCGATTGTGACGAGAATGTGTATCCCACTCACCTGAGTTACAGGCACATATTCGTAAGCATAGTCAATCCCCTGTATCCATTTGTCATACTCCTTATCCTTCTCCTTACCCTTGCTACTATCGCTCCGGTCTGCATTCTGGCCTTGCTCGCCCTCTCCGCCACCATCATCTGCTTGGATCTGGACAGCAGGCAAAGTCAATCTCTTGTTCCCCGCAGCACTGTTTCTGGTTCGTACCTCGCTCTCCGTTCGCTCAGTGTTGGCTGGCTGGCTGGCTGGTGCGAGGATATTGGAGAGGTGCGGCTGCTGGGAGGAGGTGGAGGGGTGGCCGTGGGCGGACATGAGCTTTTGTTAATGTTAGTAAATAATAAAAGGTGACACCTCAGCAAATCTTTCTCGAAGGCTAGCAGGCGCACGGACCATCCGACATTTTTAAACACAATCACTCACAGATCACAGTCACTCACACAGATGGCCTGAGCGTGTATTCACAGCGAATGTATTTACAACGATGGTTGATAGACAGCGTGCTGGAGGTGCAGTAGAGATAAACCCCTGCGTCCCTTTCGACGCTCCACTATTCTCCTTTGTGCGGGACGTTGTAAAGAGCGTGGAAAAGTGGCCGCTGCTGCTTTCGCTGTACTACTTTCCGTATTAACCCTTCGCAGTACTCGTCATCAATAATATATACAACCTGCAGCCACAACTTAGGTTTACACCCTCGGGCATAATGGTATTCAGGCTGTTTTTATGGCTGGTAGCTTTTTGTTACATCCCTGTCTAAAACAACGCTAATCATCGCCTGACCGTTACCAGGCACCGAATAAATCAGCACATGCAATCCGTACCAAACCCTAACTCAAACCTTATTATTCTTCATTACATTTTGGCATTACAAATGTATGTAGACATCCAAGGCTAATGAAGGTGGCCGGTGGATGCTTGATGTTTGCTGGGAATTACTACTATACCTGCCACTTATATCAGCTAGTAATTGTCCTCGGCGGTTTGGACTTTATAAATAAAGAATCGTAATTACGCCTTGAATCAAGGGGAATTATTAGCGGTGACCGGGAAGAAGACGGGGGAACCTGACGATCTTCTCTTGTTTCATTTATTTCATTAATTAATTTATATAGGATGCGATCTGCGATCTCCCGTTTTCTGTTATTTGACACTTTTTTACGGCTCACGGCTGAACTTTGACTTGGGATCGACAACGTATCTATTTACCTTTCATCAGTCACCTATCATCTGGGCAAACAGGAACAAGGACAAGAGCAGGAGGGGTAGAAAGGCGAGTGGTGAAAAGTGATTGAGAGGCCCACACACAAGTGCCGTTGTCCAGGCTCTGTGGGGTAGTACAAAAGTAGAAGAAGGGAAAAGAAGGGATCTGCTTGATCTGAAGTCTTAAGTAATTATTTCATCTTCTTCATTCCCCTTCAATCTCGTGCTGTACCATACCGCTCACTCGCTCGTAAAAATTCATCATGGCTATCATCAATTCCGTTCAAGAACCCTACTCGACATGAGCCTCGTATCTTTGTCGAAGTAATACCTCTCGCATCTTACTTTATTCTTATCAATCGGGCAAGCCGTGCGTGACAAAAGGTGTGATGATGACCGACCAACGACAACAACAAATGCACTTACTACTACATTTTTTTTTTTCCTTCCTTAAGCCCCGACATATCTCCTTCAGGACCCAGTAGTCCAGTCGATCAAGTATACCTGACAGATAACAGGATCGGTTACTCATCAGCCACGATCTCAGCATAAACTGTCATCAGCTGTTACTTTGATCCGCCATTTATGGCCTCGTCGACATCACTGGGAAGACATTTCTCGTATTGTTACCATTTGTTATGTTAAGGGATATCATTTTCGTAGCTCGGCCAATGCAATACTGCACCATAAAGAACTAATGACAGTAAATATGCATATCTTCCATATCAGCACATGAGTTTATCATTATTTTAGCTATGTTGGATGAAGGAGATGGACAACAAATGAATTACGCGCAGCGCAGAGTATACGTATATTATCAGCGACCATTGATTGTTCTTGGCGCCGGATCATTTGTACAAATTATACATACGCTCACGCGCTCATCTTTTTTCGTCGCATAGCGATGTTTGCACTGCCTGTCCTTTGTCGCTATACAGAACACTCTCATTCTCGTTTGCTTATCTTTCTACATACCGCTTGTTCTATGCCGTTAGTATAGCTGAGTAAAGCCAACAAGTCAGTCTCATCTTGAGTGAGCAAAAGAATTGATCAATGCAATCAAGTCCATGCGTTACTGTACAGGCACAAACCTTTCGGCTAAGTACATTATGCGGATACGCCGTCCTCCATTCCCATGTTTATTCTACCATATCACCAACCAAATCATCCTCTGCCCCATCAGGCACATACTTCTTGTCCCCCAAAATCTCAGCCGCCTGGAATGCACTGGGTGATCGAGTCCCTTCCGGAAGCTCTTCTTCTTGTGTATCTCTTCTCTCCACCTTGTGCCAGCCTTCGTCATTTGTGAGTGGCTTGCCGGACGCATCGGCTGGGACGTAGCTGACCACATACCCGAGCTTGCCAGGGGGGTTAGCGCCGAGACAGTGGAGGCAGGTAAGTTCGGGGTATGCAACATATGCCTGGGGCTGGCGGGTTTTGCTGGTAGATGTGGATGGAGGTTGGGGTGTGGATTGGCTGGGTCGGGATTGGGATTGGGATTGGGGGTGTGATTGGGGATGGGACTGATCGTCGAGGGAAAGGCTCGACAACTTATCAGAGCTATGGAGAAATTAGACATGGCCAGTTGAAAAGCAGAGTTAAGCTCACTTGGTATTTGAGACTTGAGGCGAAGGCAACCATGGTCTGAGAGCTTGATTAGAATCAATGCTAGCACTGTTGAACCCTTGAGAGGGGTTGAACGAAGGATGCCAAATGATGGTGGGGAATGTGGAAGTAGGGTTAGGTTGGGATGACATGTTGTACGTGATTCTTGCGGTGTGATCGAATATTTTGTCCGGTGGGACGCACCTCGGTCAGAAACTCACTTCTTTATATATCTTCTTCACTTCCCCGTCGCCGGCTGAAATATCACATGACCATACAACGTATACACAAACAATATCCCATCGCTAAGCGAGAATATCCCATACCTAACGTGCTTTTTCGAATGTCCAACTCGCACTGAGACTATACACAGTCGTCTGACGCGTTCTCTGTCGATCTTGTTCGAAATAGCATTGTCTAGAATGTGCTGGAACGTGGTCGATGGGTCATCTCTTTAAATTTTCACGGCTAAAGCACAGCTCGTGCTGGCCCATGCTCTAAAGACGGAACGGCGCCAAGAGCAAAACCCGTGATTCCGGTAAGGAAATGGGAAACGTGGTAGAGGCGATTAGGCAGATTGCGTCATTTCGAACATCTCATCTGGCGTCTGACTCCGCTTTGTAAGGCGATGATTTCGTATGCGCGGATGGAAGGTGGAAATGATTTCGAACTCCTTTTCGAATACCTTGTTCCGAGATGATGGGAAAATAGAAAGGCTGAGTCAGGCGGGTAATGCCCGCAGGGCGCCAAGAAGCGTTCTCGTCGGGTAATTCGGGAAAGAAGAGCCGGTCGAATGAGGTGGAGGTGGTCCAAAATCTTATTTATTGATGAATGAGCGACTTCCAATAATATTTGTTTCGATGAGTCGCAATGGTGCAGTGTCTGCCTCCTTTTTTGGCAATCTAATTGTTCATACATGACTTTGTGTGCTCTGGATGCACAACATACAATAGCACACATGAGTCGAAAAAGTGTCAAGAAACGTATTCACTCATGCGCCATCTTCCGCGGATATGGTGGTCACCTGCTGTCGTCATCACTCATCCATCAGAAGAAAAAAAGCCGGAAGCTTCCCCCGGAGGTTATACAGCAGTCCAGTCATTTTCCCACGATGACTTGTCGTATCCAAAAGGCGCCACTCTTGTTGTAATACTAGTTGTTTGTTGCATAAGAAGAAAGAACCAGGAAACAGATGTATAAAGAAGAACCACAACGTCCCTTCACGTCCCTGATCTGTCCTTCCTGCTGCGACCACACATCCACCTAGGCACCCTGTTGTTCACACGTTCTCGCTAACTCCAACAACTATCAGTTCCTTCCTGATAAGATTGCCCTCAAAATAATACATGGATTATACCACATATCCATGCTAATTTTGGTACGTTACAAGGATATTTATTCACAAGCATCTGCTAACACTTATTATAGATTTCTTCCCTTAGAGCTATGACAACAAATTCAAATTATGCCCTTCACAAAGCTACACCAACTGACTGGCTCGCACTCCTGGGCACCTGGTCAGTCTGGATTTTCTTCGTGCTTTCAGTATTCTTGTGTCCCAAACCTAATTTCTCCTTTGCAACTTCTTTCCAATCGCTCACAGTCTCTCCCACTGTATACTCTCTTTCCCAAACTTTTCCATTTCCTTGACCCCACAGGAATCCATCCTCATCTTCTTGCTCACCTCCCAGCCGACCATTATAAGGCTCTCTGACATCAGCGATCTCAACCCATTTGCCATTGACAAGCCTCCATTTATCTTGATCCTCCTTTCTCATCTCTCCCAAGCCGGGTAAGAGCGAAAATCGTTTCTCCCTGACTTCCTTTGGCCCGTTTTCAAAGACATCGTCACCCAAGACTTCGCGGGCAGTGGCCTCGTCGACTTCGTGCCATTTATTATCCACGGCGGAGAATATACGGTGTTTGGTGGGCTGGGTAGTGGGATTAGGATCTTCGACTGGGAGAATTCTAGGGCTAGGACGATGTAAGCAAAGCTTGAGGACAACTCTTCAAGAGTAAACTCACTACTCGTGGTAAACATGGATCTCTCGATCTATATTAGTAGCATACTCGGTATGCACCTGAGGTCGGATGTGCTCCTATAGTTCAATCAGCGCATGAGATAACCACCATGAAATAAACTACTCACTTTGACGACAGGCTCCAACCATCTCGTATTCGTTTCAATTGTGTCCGCCTTACCCACAAGATCCTTCATTCCAGCCTTTACAAACACCTCGTAACCCTCTTCAGTCAAAGGCTGACTCTCCTTAGCTCTTGCCGAACATCCCGCCTCAATCTTATCATTCAATTCAGCACGGTGCTGCTCCAGGACATCGAGACTTCTTCCTTCTCTCTCTTGTTTACTTGCTGTTGTGATTGCGTTGTCGGCCGGAGTTGCCGAGGTGGTCGTGGTTGGGACGGAAGTTGAAGTCGCGGAAGTCACGTTTCTAGCAAGAGCACCCGTTGCGGGATTTGCGGTGATAGCATTTGGAGCTGCATCTACTCCAGTAGGCGTAATACCTCTCTCAAGAGACGCACCCTCCACAGCTCGGGCAGTAGTATCACTAGGGGCTAGTGAGGCGGCATCAGCCATAGGTGTCGAGAAGGCTGTAGCATACGTCGAAGTTCCGGTAGAGGATCCAGCAGCTGAAGGGGCCCGAGGGAAATCATACTCTGGATGACCTTGTGGATGTCGAGAATTAGTAGAGAGAGTAGAAAACTTGTCATTGATATTATCTTCAGTGGCCAAAGTTCGGTCGTTCGATTGGACCCAAGTACCTCCCGCAACAGGCACGGTGACACCCGCGATGGAACCGGGGGTTGTCTCCCCAGTGCTGACTAAGTCTGCAAGATAGCTGAGATCTGAAGAGAAGGGTCAGCTTCTTAATATACCGAAGAGAATACATTTATTCTTACCCTGGTTTGCCTCGCCTCCATTCAAGCGGGAGATGTTCTCCGGTCTTTCAGGAGGGGAAGGGAATTCGCTGATCTTTTGGGTATTCTCGGCACCTTGAAGACTTCTGGTTGTCTTGCCCCTTTTCAAATCGCCTCCGCTCTCTATTGGCTGCAAAGTCTGATTCAAGGACTTTTCAGAAAGACCTTCAGGCCCCCGGGCCTCGAAAGAAGCCTCTGTAGATGAATGAGGATCAAAAGACTCAGTCTGATGACCTCCTCCAAAAGCGCCTCCGTCTTCTCGAGAGCGACCAATCTGACCCGATGTCTTTCGAACCATCTCATCAAGCGGCCTCTCTTCCAAAGATGTTTCTTCAGGCAAACGAGGGTCCGAAGACTTGTCGATTACAACCACATCCTCTTCATCTTGCCCAACTGGGCTGGCAAACTTGGTAGGCAAAACTCTGCTGCTATTTGGGGACTGATTTAATCGTTGCTGGTTTCTTGAGCTAGCCTGAACAGCTGCAAATGATGGTATATCGGGGAGATCTTTACTCTGGGCCGCAACATCTGGCCCCGGTGAATTCACCAGGTTTCGTGCTGAACGCGAGCCTACAGTGGTGGGAGGGGTGTGTCTCGACTTGGCTGGGGTAGTAGGCGACTGTGACGGGGTTTGAGTCGATCGAGAAAGGTTTGGGGTTGATTTCGAAGCTGGAGAAGGAGATGTCCCAGCAGATGAGGATGATTTGCTCTTGCGATGCAAGATCTTTGAGATAATGTTGGGCATACCGGGGCGTGATGGGTATATTCTTCTGTCGTCGAAAAGTAGCTTTAACGTTTTGTCCGTTTGTTCTTCAGTATACGAAGTTTCTAGCTAGCTTTGCATTGATTTTCACTGCATGACCCAGACCTGATACTCTTAACACCCTCAGTCGGTCAAGTTACTCGTGCTGGCGTGCATCTTGCCGCTTACAAAAGACCCAAAAGCATGGGGCGAAAGCCGACGGACAAATATGATAATAGTCCTAAATGACGTCGATCCTTTCATCATCGGCTGTGCTAACTGTCTGCCTGACGGGACTGACGCAACTTTTCCTTCGCGGCTCGTCACTTTTCATTTTACACTCATCGCGGCTATGAAAGATCTCGAGCAGCCATCGGATTCTCATTTTATTAACTTCCTGCCCAGGGTCCGGGTCGTCATTTTATGTTTGTCGGTTGCTTAAATTTAATCAAGATTCTGATCAGAGAAAACCAATCGTATTAAAACGCGGTAATAAGCACACTTTGAGTTCTATATTACGTAATGTTTACAAGTAGCGTCACACCATTACCAAAGGACTGGATGCGAGCGCTAAAAACATTAGCTAAATTAGTTTGTCTTCTTGTCTTACAGGACAGGAAATACTGAGATGTGACGCATGGATAAACAGTGACGGACCACGCATTCGCCATATACGGGACCTACAGGTACATTCACTCAGCCAGGGACATAATTCAGGACTCTCAACAGAGAACGCATACATCATAGGTTGTCATCGATAATGCGATAAGCTCACGATCCCCAAGATGGAAGATTTCCGACCTATTTCGTCATCGCTCCCTCTTCAACTACCAAGCACGAAGGCAGGCGGCATGCTTTAAAAGAGAAGGAGCGGGTTGGACATCTCTTGGGTCCATCACATTACTTTCGAACGACAATCAAGACACTTTCCACTCCAATCCATCAACCCAAACCAACGAACACAACAAGCAACAATGTCCGGCGTTACCCAAGGTGTCAAGGAATTCTTTTCTAAGTCTAGCAAGCCCGAAACCACTGAAGTGCGTCTTTGTCATTTTCTTTTAGTCGATGTATCCTTAACTTTCGACAATAGGTCTGCACAGACACCGCCCCTGAGGTCGTTCAGGAGCATATCAGGCCTCAAGAACATGTTGAGACCGCTGAAGCCGTCGACCGCGAGCGACATGTTCACCACCTCCAAGTATGTCTTCCTTACTCCCATGTCAACGATCATGACATATGATTTACATATCAACTTTAGCACCGACTCCAACCCGTTGAGGACAAGCAGACCCTCAACGCCAAGCATATCAACACCACCGAGCCTGTGATCACCCGAGAACACAAGGAGGAAATGCGTCCTGAACACCAGGAGGCTCTTGCCAAGCAGAGGAACTTGGCTCGCGACACCCGATCTACTGGTGAGGTCGAGAAGAGCGGAGCGCATGTGGGTACTGCTGTCAATGAGCACCAACACCACCACATCCACGAGACCGGTAAGTTACTTGACGTTCTAACTGTTTTGCAACCCCATTTTTACATATCGCTTGCAGTCCAACCTGTTGTTCAACGCGAGACTGTTGATCCCACCGTTGTCCACAAGACCGAGGCCATCCATGAGAAGGTTGAGGACGCACCTATTGTCCACGAAGTCACTACCCTCCCCACCATCTCAGCTGACAAGTACGCTAAGAACAAGTCTTCCATCGAGGGCGAGGGTGACCACTGCAGTACTTGTAAGTTGTATATTCTTAGATTAAAACTGCGGAACGCTCTGACAGCTCCCAATAGTCGAGGGTGCCCCTCAGGTTGCTGGCCAGTCTTCCGGCGTATCTGCTAAGAACACCGCCGCCGACGCCACTTCCACGGGTCGCCATCAGTCCAGCAAGACCCAGGCTCTTTAAAAGAATGTGTAGTAGTTTATGGTATCTGAAGGTTAAAGCTTCCATCTCTTATATTGTAGCAAATAGTAAAATACAATGATAAATGCAAATACTTCGCAATTAGAGCTAGACTTGAACCGAGCTTGTGGTTCAGTGCACCGCTTCGAGTGACGAGACAATTGCATCTGATGGAAGGCATTGCTCACAGTACACGGCGAATTTGGTGTTTGTGAATTGAACCTACGAACGAAAAATCGGTCAAGCCGATGCAAGAGCACTTTCCATGACTTACTTTGCTGCTGGCTGGTGGTGTTTCCAAACGCTCTACCAGTTGCCGGAGTGCTTTCCTGTTTTAAGCTGTACGACGAGGATGCCTTCGTCATCTGGCGGAGAAATAAGCTTCCGTTTGCATGCCCTCGCCGGATCTGGTAGTCCAGGACCCCATCCCATCGCTGAGGGACGGAGTCCTCACAGTGCCAATTCTTCGGTCTTCGAGAGTATGACTAGACATCTTGGCTTGCTAATTATTTGTGTTCCCTTCTGCCGGGTGAAGTAAATGTAATAGAGAGTAGTGGCATATATAGATGATAGAGCAATACGGAGTCACTTGTGTTCATTACATATTTCGCTTTTAAACTAAAATGAACATGTTGTAATAAATAGTAACCGAAATTCTCTATGATTTGCCAAAAGTTCTGGATGTATGAATGGGTCGGCAGTTGTCGACCATTTTTTAGCTTTTACTCGGCTTCTGTGTTGCGTGTGGTTACTTCCCCCATCATGTGCACCACCTCCGGGTGGTACTACCTGTCTGCAAAGTCTTCGGGTGAGAGGCCTCATTTTGTCCAGCCTTCAGAAGGTACAGCCATGATGAGATATGAAGGACACCGAGAAGTGCTAGATGCTTGAAGTTGGAATATAGCCGGAAGGAAGTCGAAGTTGAACTGTACGTAAGACAGAGAAATAAAAATCGAACGCTCCTTCCGATCGCCAACTCATTATGCAAAAGGTATTACGTCATCACATTCAATATTTAATTGGAGTATTCGTCCATAAATAAGCGATAACCGTGGGCGTCGACTACTGATAAAATCAGCGCTTGTTTCTTGTGCCACTCCTTATCTTGGTCGGCATTTCTGTCTGCTTTTGTCGTCGTCGCGCGTACATCCAATCCCAAAATTGTTACTTCGCTTTTCTTTCCTGTTGAAGTTTTGAGGGCATGCTTGAGGCGGGGGATAGTGTCAGGTTGCTCTATATGTTGGAGATAGCGAGTAAGTGTGAGGGGTGATCGATCCTAAGCCTAACGAATCCCCATTTACAATCCTCCTCCTCCTTCCCCTCTTACGTAAAACCCAACTGACTGTACCAAACGACCCGCCGTAGCACTACACCGCACTTTTCCTACGTACCCCAAGCCTCTCTCTATTCCTCTACCTATTATTACAATGTCTAAGAGGCTTTCGATGTTTGAAACTGTGTATGTTGTGTGACGTATCGCTTACCTTCTGGCAGATGGCAATCATAATAATAAGGCGCTCATCAACAACGAAGCGCCGTCGGTTATCACAGTCGTCGTCGTATGAACTGTGGTGCTATAATAGCTTCGAAAGGCAAGTTGTATTATATTTTATACTACCCTCTATGCATTTATCAATCATTGTTAATGTGAAGATGTTCAATTCGGCTCAGCCATAAGCGTCAGTTATAATAATAGTTTTCACCACATGACTGCAGAAGAGAGATAAGAACACCACCTGCTGCCTGCTCTTCTTACAGCGGTTACTGGTCGCATGTCATGACGTAAAAGTCGTACTTTCTAATCGCGCGCGTCTTCTGGCATCTTGTCTTCTGACCTGTTTCAGATACGTATAAAAGCATCTTTTCCCATGCATTTGCATTTTTCTGCCGAGTTAGTCTGCAAGCCAACCCAACAAGTAATACATGATGTCTTCTACCTCTTCTGAACTTTGCTTTGACTGTGCCAACTGTGTTGAAATGCTTCCTAAGGGAACAACGAAGTCGGTCACCGTCAGTAGCAGCTCTTTTACATTCTCATTTTCAGCTATAATTTCAGTGACCTATCCGTGGAAACTGACTATACTTGACAGAGGCCCGAGATCTTGGAAAGGCTAACCAGGATCGAGAATCATATTGAAGTCCAAACTGCGTTACTCAGTAGTATGGCGGCAAGCAAGGATTACGAGAAGAAGGTAGTATATACTGATGACGACGACGAGTTGGTGAGCCATCTCTTCTTCGAGAAGACTACACCCATTTAAAATACAATCCTGATTCTATCCATCCAGGAGGAACCGGATGTACAACTTTGCAATGTGACTCGCGAAATGGCCGCTCTGAAAACCTACAAACCACAGCCTAAAGTCACGAACCACAAGGTCATCATTGAGGCTGCTCTCGGTCGACTCGACCATGTGAACGGGGATAGCAGCATTAGATGGGCCCAATCAGTTATACTTGGCCTGCAGGCAGCCGAAACACTGCAAAATGATAAGCAGATGATGGAGCTCGCAAGGGTTATAGGATGTCTGGAGGCCTGCGAACTTCGTTGGGCAGGGGACTGGAGAGCTGGTGTGGCATCCATCACATTGAAGGAGCTGCGAACATTGATGATTTGAGCTGATCGCGAGTGATACTTTTGCGCCCGTTTCCTTTCTCCTTGTCTGTTGTTGTCTGTCGTATATCTCTGTACTATTCAGGGGGACTATTTTATTCAGAGCAGTGGTTTGTCGATGTATTCTTATAGCACCTGTACTGTGGTGTCCTATTAGCAACAGCAGTAATCGTCGTAATACATACAAATCTATTAACCCATGATAAAGCATCGTATAAGCAAACTATCAATACAAACTTGGGAAGCACGGAGCCAACCCCTTATTACGTAGTAGGTCATCCTTCATCCACATCCATTTCCTGATACACGTCTTCGTCCACTTGCACCTTATCCCCATCTCCTTCAATCCCTTCTGGTGGAGCTTCCTCATTAGGTACGTACAACTCATAGATGACATCCCCTTCAGGACCTTCGACAACATTTTCCAACAAGTCGCCGCTTAGCACTGCGTTGCGATTTATCAGCTATGCTTTCTATATAAACGCGCAAATGGCGGTACCAGTTTCTATTTACCTTGAATGGCTCTGAGATCCGCCTCTTCTACCCCTTGCTCAGATCCAATTCCTTCGCCGAATATACCATACGCCATGCACCCCATTGCACTGACAAACATGTGTTGCAATCCGTTGAACTCTTTTATCTGACTGGTCTGCTGCAAGACCTGGACAAGGTCGATACCGATAGGCGCGTCCGAGTCAATTTGAGACGAGCAAAGGCGGTTACGTTGAGGCGTGGCATTGGGATTTACTGCCGATCCGGAAGGAAGAGTAGCCGGTGGCGACGAGGAATCAAAAGGTGGGAAGGGGAACACGAGTTGGTGTAATAATGAAAGGCTAGGGTGCAGCAGTGCCAAAGCGCTGAATAACCAATTAGCAACGTATAACTCACGGGCCTAGAAACGACTCACTCTTCAACTGGCGTACGGTACGCATGTATACCCCATATCTTTGAGCTCTCCGCCTGCAGAACCAGCACCAGGGCAGGTACCAAGATGGTTTTTGAACCCATCAAGACCACGGCATCTGTGTTTGACACTGCCATCATGCACATACCCTTGACGATCATCAAGTTCATTTTCAATATCTGGATTGGACAAGGATGAGAGGCGAAAGGTGAGTTACCTAGGAGTACACAAAATACAGCACCGGGTCACTTACTTCTTCAGATGAGGCGCTAGGATGCGGTGAAATCAAATATCGACTCAGTCTCTCTATGAGGGGAGGTTGTCCAGCCAGGCTGGGTGTGCTCTCAGTGGGACTCGTCAAGAATGCAAAGTGATTTCCATCTGCAAATTTCAGCGTCGAGAATAGCGGGGTGACGACAGTGAGGTAGGAACGAGACGACCTACGGATGGCAGCAGCGAAAAACACTTCCAAACCTCTTCTGACGGTATGACTATCAAGCGATCGGGATGTTAAGCCGAGGATGATATCTACAAGCTCACTACCTTGCCTGTAGAAGAATCAATTTCAGCCTACGAATTGCAAAACCATGGTAAACAATTTACTCACCAAATTCCTGAGCCATCACCATACCAACACATTGCCTCACACAGCCCCGCTATCCCATCGCCCAACTCTACAGCCCAAGCTGCAAACACCCTCCCTTCCATCTTCACCTCTTCACTCTCGTGCTCTTCTTCCTCCTTCTCCTCGTCTTCATTCTTCTTCCCCCCTTCTTCTTCCGTCTCCATTTTCTCTTGCCCACCTCCCCTCCGTTCCCTATTCCTCTCCGCTTTCAACCTCGTATCCATCTCTTCCAACTTGCCTTCTCTACTAAACACCTCGACAACCAGCCGCTGAGTGGCCGGGATGATGACGCTGATTTCTGAAATGTAAGTGATGATCGATGGGAATAAATGCACAAGGGACGATAAGAGGTCGTATAGGTTTGAAAGGGCTGTGATCTGGTGCGTGATTAGCCATATGCGCATTGCAAGGGGGGAAACGACTTGCTTCATAATACGAAACATCCTTCTTGTCCTCGTCTTTATCCTGCTTTCCCCGCTCGGACAGGATGGCAGATACCAACGCTTGCAGCATCCCGCCCAGACACCTCGTCACACCTTGTGCCAGCACCGCAAAGTCATCCATCTCCCCTGTCCCACACGTCTTGAGAAGCTCATAACATTGCGCGGTATATTGTGTTCCCCATGCCGGCCCGGCTGGTCTCTGATGTTGATCCTGTTGCAGATCAGGACGGCGGAGACCGGGTTGGTCAGTCATGTACAAATGATTTGGGGGATTTGGTTGCATGGGCGGGTGGTAGGTGAGGATACGGTATAGTGACGGTTCGGTGGTGTATGAGAGAAGAAGCGGTTGGTATGATGAAAGTGGGGTGTGATTGAATAACTGGTAGAGAAACTATATCCGCCAATGCAACCAAAGCGCCCAAAATCAGCATCTCCCTTATTATGAAAGAGATGGCCACATACTTCACCACGCTGATCGGTGGTCTCTTTTCCTGCATCCCCTTCCCAATCCGCATCCGGCTCTTCATCATCTATATCCATCGACGACGCCGTGGGCGAACTAGTCCTTCTCGACACTCTTGACGGAGAAGACCTAAACGGTGAACTCTGTGTCCTCTCTTTCCCTTTATTACCACCCATTCGAAGACGATGCCTTGTCGGCGCTGGCGATACACCCGCCTTGCTGCGCGGTGATCCTCTGGGAGATTTGGTGGGGGAAGTATGAGCATCGGGCACGAGCTGTGATCTTGTGGGAAGAGCTTGGGACTGAGAGCGTGAGGGTGAAGGCGGAGGTGAAGGTTGCGGCGACCGTTCATGTTCATGTTCATGCGACGTTTTCAACTTTTTTCTAGACCCCGCTCCCGAGGCAACAATCTTTGGCGTCGCTGCAAACGCATTATAAAACGCTGAGGGCGTGACCGAGGCCGGACCGGGTGTTTGCGCGAGCGACGGCGGTCGGCGGTGATTATGATTCTCGCGTGCCCCTTTTGCGAGTGGCGTCACGTCTGGATCGGCGTGGAAGGCTAGATTGGTAGAGTTCCCGCGGGCAGGGGTTGGAAGATGTCGGGGGAATTGAAAAGATGTTGATGCGCGTTGAGAAGCTTGTGGACGGGGTTTCGCGGCCGAGGTTTGGATCGCGTGATTCTGTTTTTTACCAGCCAACGTTCATTTAATCGACGTACCGTGGGGGGAGAGGGAAGACGTACGGTAAAGATTGCTTGATGTCGTACACTCTCTATCATCCGCTTGGACTGAATTTCTTTTTCCTTGACCTGTGCTTCTTTTTCAGCTACAGCTTGTTGAAGCCTTTCGAGCTCTGCTTTGAATCGATCTTTTTCCTGTTTTGTGTTTTGGTATCAGTCATTGGCTTTGGCTTGGGGGTTTGTTTCCGCACCTCTTTCTGCGCCCGACGGATAGTCTCTGCCTCTCCCTTTGCAGCCCACATCTGCGCCTGCAGCTCTTTAATCTTCTTCTCCAAATCATCCCCGCCATCTCCCGCCGTCACTTTTTGCGCGTTCGCAGTGGTGGTGGTGTTGGAGGAGGCGGTACCCGCTCGAAGCCTCGCAAGCTCCGTCTCCAACGCGATCCGTCTTTCTCTCTCCTTCTTCAACAACTCTTCTGCCTGCACGTTCCCGTATCTCTGACGTTGACCTCCCTGCGACCCTGACCCGCCGCCGCTTGAAGGGATGGGAGGTAGTCTCGCGTTGCCTTGCAAGGGCGATGGTTGATTAGCCGCGCCGAATACCTGCGAGCCGGCGTGCGAGCCGACAGAGGCAGAGCGGGATAGTTGGCGGGCGGTGTTGAATGGTTGTGATGGTGGTGGTGGGGCTGGCGCTGGAGCATGAGAGAGACGAGCGGTGATGCTGGATGTAGAATTCGAGCGCGAGAGGGTCTTGGTGCCGGCTTCAGCTCCACTGAGGGCTTGGGTGATTGCCCGTCTGCGTTCTTCCGACGCTGTACTCCTCCCATCCTCGCCCTCGCTTTTCCTTGCCGTACCACCCACACTGGAGGTCGAGCCAGATCGTCCATGCCCCAGCCCCAGTCGGGCTCCGAGAGCAAGAGATTTTGATCGCCGGTTATCTGTGACGACGGCTTCGTCCGCTGAGCCTGCGGCGAGGTCGTACCGCCCGGTACTGTCCACGACGATATCGATGGGCGGGGGCTCTTCTCCGTGCCGGCTTCTACTTCCACCCGCGGCTGCCGGGACGGGCGGCTTCCATTGCGCGCGTATGTTTGACGTTGCATTCACAGGCTGCGGCAGCGTCCTTCTCGCGCCGAGCTGCTTCGGCCTGTTGCCATAGTTGTCGGCTGCGACGGTATTCCTCGCGGGCAGCTGCGACGCCTTGGGTTGCGCCTGCGACGCCTGGAGGGCGCGTTCTTCGACTTGGACGAGGAGGTTGAGGGTCTCTGGGTCGTCGAAAAAGGCGTCGTCGTCGTCGTACGCGTCCGACATGCTAGAGTACAGGGTCAGCAATGTGGCCACAGCATGGTGAGTGTGCAGCATGGTGAGTGTGCATGGCGGTGTGCAGCATGGCGAGTCAGATATGTACGGCGTGGAGCCGGATTAGCATGTGGCTGGGATGGCGTCACGGGCCTCGGAGCCCCAGCAGTATCATCAGAGAAGCGGCGGCAGCAGACGGGGGGGAGGGCTCACCTGGCGTAGTTCTTCGCACGAGTCGTCAAGCGAGTAATTATTAATAATCTCCCACGCGACGCGTCAATAACCCGCTCTCCCGGGATAAAGTGGAAGAAATGCGAGAAACAAATCCCGCCACGTGGGCGTCCCCTCCAGACGGCAATCCGCCCCTGCTCCGTCGAGCCGTCCGCCGCACAACCCTTGTTATTCCTGCCCCTCTCCCTCCCTCTCCCTCCACCCACCTCCCACCCCCCCCGTCTGCAGCCATGTCCTTCGCCCTCCGTGCCCGTGGCCTCCGCGCCGCCACCCGCTCCCTCGGCGCCGTGAGTCCCCCGCCCCCCGCCCCCCGCCCCCGCTGACTCCCCACAGAAGCCGCTCCGTTCCACCCTCCCCCAGGTGCGCTACGTGCAGATCGACGCCGACAAGTCCTCCCCCATGCACGACCTCCCCGCCTCCGGTTCCGAGCCTGTATGTCCCCTTGTCGCCAGGCGCACGAGATTTAGGACGGGCTTGCTGACAATTTGTTGGGGGAAAACAGTTCAAGGTCCAGCTCCACGCCGACTCGTTCCACTCTTACCGATGCGATGCCCCGCCTCCCGAGACCACCGTCACCAAGGACGAGCTGATCAACATGTACCGCACCATGGTACGTCTTTTGGGGATCGAGGAGAGCAAAGAGACGTGCCTGCATAGTCGACGGTGAACAATGGCTGACCCCTCGCAGGTCCAGATGCGACGAATGGAGCAAGCCGCCGACGCCCTTTACAAGCAAAAGCTTATCCGAGGCTTCTGCCACCTTGCCATCGGCCAGGAAGCCGTTTCCGTCGGCATGGAGACCGCCATCACCGGCCAGGACCGGGTCATCACCTCTTACCGATGCCACACTTTCGCCGTCCTCCGAGGTGGTACCATCAAGGGCGTCATTGCCGAGCTCATGGGCCGAAAGGACGGTATGTCTTTCGGTAAGGGTGGTTCTATGCACATCTTTACTCCGTCATTCTTTGGTGGTAACGGTATCGTCGGTGCCCAGGTATGTCTCCTCTTTTTTTTTTACTTTACACCTAGCTAATAATACCCAGGTCCCCGTCGGCGCCGGTGTCGCCCTTGCCCAAAAGTACAACAAGGAGAAGGCTGCTACGTTTGCGCTCTACGGTGACGGTGCCGCTAACCAAGGCCAAGTCTTTGAGGCTTTCAACATGGCCAAGCTCTGGAACCTCCCCTGTGTCTTTGTCTGTGAGAACAACAAGTACGGTATGGGTACTTCTGCCGAGCGATCTTCCATGAACACTCAGTTCTTCACCCGTGGCGACCAGATCCCCGGTCTCCAGGTAGGTCCACCACATCCCGCCGGAAAACAAAAAGCTGATAGGCGGCTAGGTTAACGGTATGGACATCCTCGCTGTCCGAGAGGCCACCAAATGGGCCAGGGAATGGGCCACGTCCGGCAAGGGTCCCCTCCTCGTCGAGTTTGTCACCTACCGATACGGTGGCCACTCCATGTCCGACCCCGGAACCACCTACCGAACCCGAGAAGAAGTCCAGCAAATGCGATCTTCCCAGGACGCCATTGCCGGCTTGAAAAAGTACATTCTCGAATGGGGAGCGACCGATGAGGCGAGCTTGAAGGCGATTGATAAAGCCGCCAAGGAAGAGGTGGATGCCGCTGTCGAGGAGGCCAAGCAGAGTCCTTTCCCTGACCAGGTCGAGTTCTGGAGTGACATCTACGTACGTCCCCGAGCGCCCTTTTACCGTTACCCCGAAACTGACGTTTGACTATTTGTTACAGTACAAGGGTTCCGAGCCCACTCATATGCGCGGCAGGGAGAAGGAGGAGGTCCACTACTACAACAAGTCTGCTTAAATACAACTCAAAAAAGGCTTCTTATGCCGTAGGCATGTATGTAGGGGAGGGAGAGAGAGAGAGAGAGTAGTTGGTCCTTACATTGTTCTCGGGGCTTTCCTTTTTTATTTCGAGAGGGTTATGCAATTAGATTCAACGCACAGTTTTGGAGCGCGAGGTTTATCGGGTGAACAAGTACGTCCCGGACACGGATACCAGCGACAACAGTACATCCCCTCCCGGCGGTGCTCGTCCCAGCATAAATTCTTCACTATAAAGTCATATTATTATTAACAGCCTATACAATCCGCTTCCGAAAAATATAGCGATACATCAAGAATAATCAAGAATAATAAGACACTACTTATACCTAAGGGTAACACTATTACCGACTTGTACTACGCGAGAGAGAGATGACGAAAATTTCGCTTGTATTGTCCATTCGTTCAAACATAATATTGGTATTTGCAGTTTAATTTGCAGTTTAAATATAAAAAGAAAGGGAAAAGAGTAAAAGTAAAAATAGCTAATGAAAACTGATGTGACAGGTCCGTTCGTTCGACAAGAGAAAGACAAGATTGATCTTGAATTTTGAATTTTCCCTAAATACAAGTGCTTTGCGAATGGATTCTTGTGGTACGCATCTCGCTCACAACCACACATCCTTTTCCCTCCTGACGATTAATGACGGACCGCTTACTTGCAATTTTTCCTTGCTTAAAGCAGAGACTGGAGACAGTTGACGGGCACGACACCCTTCTTGTGCTCCTCGTCCTCGCAGAGTGACCAACCATCGTCGTAAACCTCGTGAAGATAGAGCTTTTGCCCGGGCGTGACAGCTAAAACAAAAGGTCATCAGTTAACTGTATATTAAATTGCCTCTTTGTACGCATTGGGGGGTGGGAAAGGGGACTTACCAAGTTCGTCCTCAAGAGAACGGACAAAGCCAACCTTGACGCTGACCCAAGTGCCAGCGGTGACGCCTCGAGGACCAGCAGCGGCGGCGGCAGCTCCTGACCCCGCCACTGCTCCGGTCGCAGCTCCTACACCAGCTGCACCTGAAGCACCGCCAACGCCCGCCATATTCTGCTGCTGCTGCTGAGGCTGAGCTGGGAACGAGCCCCGCGCTTGAGCAGGAGGTTGGGCTGGAGGAAGACCAGGGACCAACGATACGGGTTGGAAACTGTTACGGTAAGAGTATTGCGGGTTATGTCGCTCCGCGTAAGACAAGGGCTCTGTCCTTTCCGCAGCAGGGGGCGCAACGGCAAAGTCATTGGTCGCGTATGAAACGTGCTGGGGGCCGTTGTTTGCTTCGGCCATGGCGAACGATTCAGAAGGAGGGTCGTACTAGGCAGAAATCAAGATGATGAGAATGTTTTACAGAGGATGAGACACTGACAAAGACTTACGCGTGGCTTTTCGTAAGCCTCGGTGTTCTCCATACCGGCAGAGGTACCCCAATCGAATACAGAACTCCTCCTCTTTGCTCGCTCAGCTCGAGACTTCCTCCTGATACCCGCAGTGATCAATAAAGCAATCAAGACGATGCCCGCAATACTGCCAATGACGATACCAGCGATCTATAACAGTTGTCAATATACCGCGCGTGATCAAACGAGTTGTATACTCACGGCACCACCGCTCAAGCTGGAGCTGCTTTGATTGCCATTGGCATTAGCAGCAGCGACGGTCGAACTTGCTGTAGCGCTAGAGCTGGTCGAGCTAGCAGTGGTGCTGGGTACAATGCTTGAAGTTGCAGATGATGAAGTAAGAGTCGATGAATGAGTGGACGAATGCGTCGATGTGTTCCTGGTTCGGGTCAACCTGGAAGAAGTGGTGCTTGTCGCAGACCTTGAGCTTGTCGTAGAAGAACTAGTAGACGTGATGATGCGGCTAGATGTCCTTGCAGAGCTGCTAGAGGATGAAGAGGAGGAAGATGTACGGCCTATAATATATCAACATTTAAACCTCGGTTTGCAGTGTTTTAACAACCCACTGCTAGTGACGGGAGTGGCTCGATTCTGAGTGGCAGAAGAAGTCGTGCTTGTCGTCCTTGCACTGGAAGACAGGGTAGACGTAGCTACTCGAGTGCTAGACGACGTTACCGACGATGTAGTGCTCGTACGTTCACGGTCCGCCATGGTATCTGAATCGTCGATAG
Source organism: Cryptococcus deneoformans JEC21 (assembly GCF_000091045.1). NCBI lineage: Eukaryota > Fungi > Basidiomycota > Tremellomycetes > Tremellales > Cryptococcaceae > Cryptococcus > Cryptococcus deneoformans. Next base: position 1,295,309 of record NC_006691.1, read on the forward strand.
TATCGGCGTCGGCGCCAACGTCTGATCCGCCAAAAACATCGTCCAATATTCCAGACATCGGGGAAGAAATGCGAGCCAAACGGTGCAAAAAGAATCGGGATGGTCGCGAGTGGGAAAAGTGACAGGTGGGAAGAGAACATGCGATCAGCAACCACTAACACCTATGCATCGCATCCCGTGGACGCTTCGCTAATTAGACAAACTTACCTCAAGGAGCCGATTGAGGATAAAGGATGTCTTTTCAAGAGACAGAGAACGGCTCAAAGGACCGTCAAAAGTGTGGTATGATATGCGTAGGCGGTGCTAACCACGTAGCTTTTTTGCAGCCGAACGGATGGGAAAAGCCGGAGAGCGAAGAGAAAGCCGATGGCACAGGGGATAATAAGACAAGAAGCAAGCAAGGAAGGGCGGAGGCGCTTGTAAGGATGTGAGGACGAAGGACGAGGATGGGAGATGCAGCGATGCTCCTGATAAGATGGACTGGTGACGAGAAACAAGAACGAAAAACGAGAAACAGCCTTTTCAGCCACTGACTCAGGGATCCCGCGGAGAAACACCTCGGATTCTTTCCTGCTTTTCTTAGGGCTCCTTCCGCCTCCCTGAGGTCCATTATTACGTATGCATTTTCCCCACGGCCAGCGACCGCCACGGCCTTGTCCCGTACACGTCACGACTTTTAAGGATCTTTCCAAACCACATGTTTCCTTGATAGACAGCGGCAGAAGTTTCGACTACTGATGACTGGTGGATCATTGGCCGTCTCTTGAGCAGAGCGCATATAATTGCGTGAAGACTGATGGTTGGCAAAAGAGGTGAACGGCGAACGGTGCCTGGGAAAGCTTAAAAAAGAGACCTGGCACTGGTCGCTGGAGCATATCTGACGCCCCTAACCACTGTGCGCTGTGCATGGCGCATCGCTTATGGCGTCCCGCAAATAAAAGAAGATAAATGAAAAGTGCTACGGCACCATTGCATGCTCCCTACTGTCTGCAATGTAGTGAGTCTCACCGCCATCCAACCCATCCAGCCCACCGTGGTCTCCTCCCATCCCAATCCCCCATAGCATCCTCGCCCAATCGAACGATCGTCCATGGACCACTCGCATCTTGCAACCAGCTGTCCAGAAACGTGCTCATCTATAACAAGAAATTAGATTAAAAAAGGAGGGAGAAAGATCAAGAAGTCAGAATATTCCTTGTATATTTTTATTTATGTGCGTGAAATGGGATGGACTCACAACGTCCGCACTGCGTAACTCTACCACCACCCAGACCATCGTCCGCCCACCGACTGGGCAATATCGAGCAAAGGTATCGATAAGAGGGATTACTAGCGCTTCATTGTAGATACAATCCACTGCAAGCACAAGATCGTACTCTTCATGGTTCCTTTGCGGCTCAGGTCGAGAGTTTCGTTTCTTGCCATCCTCAGACACTTGCGCCCAATCAATTTCTTCCAGTTTTACTGACTTTTGAAGAGAACCGAGAGTGTTGGCTTTACTATCGCCAACGGTCAAACCGTTCAGCTCGATATTCCGCTGAACGAGTTTGAGGTTCTCCAACCTATCGGATGCGGTGTATTGTCCGCATATCCTGCTCAATAGAACGGCTAGCAGACCTGTACCGCATCCAAGCTCTAGTATACGGCTCGACTTTAGCAATGATGGGTCCAATAGAGGGGTAGTGTCGGTGGAAGGGTGGTAATATTGAGATAGGATGTGATGAGCCAAATAGAGCGAGCTTCGCCAGAGAACACTACCTTCATTTGGTAGATCCATAGTCAATTAAAAGGCCTACAGTTCTGAAAGTAACTCACCTGTATCACCTTTACGCCCCTTCAAAGCTGTCAGATCCTGCTGTAACCGGACTTCAACACTTTGCACCCCTTTATTTTCCTCAACCCCCTTCTTCTTCCCCCTCTTCCCTCTCGACCTCGCATCTTTCCGCTGATGATAAGACTCTACCTCTTCTACTGCTTTTGTTGAAACAGTTGTAAGATTGAGTTGCAGTTCAAGAACAGATCGGGTCAAGTCGAGATATCCGAGTCCTTCAGAGCTTTTACCGATGTCTTGTTTATCCGTGTTGTCGGACATGGTTGCGAGGCACATGTAAATTTCCATCACCTTACAAATCCAAGTATTTTGATCAGTACCAGATCTGCTCTGCCCAATATCACGGAGAAACTCACGTCCTCATCTGCATCTGTGACGAGGGCAGAGTCAGTGGGAAAGTGGAAGAGTCCATTGGGACACTGGGGGACTTTCGGACTTGGGGAACGTGAAGGGGAGGTCATCCTGTTCAAATACTATTCCAGTGTGGTCATGGTGACGTTGGTTGCCGAGAAGAGAGTCCGAGATGGCGAAGAAATGAAAATCATCGAAAAATCATATCTGCAATATGTTTTGTCGTTATCAAGTTACGACGGAATTTCAGGCACCAGGCAACATTCGAAGCACTGGTTGTCGGTTTCTGCGCCTGTTGTAATACATGAGTTATACATATCACGGACAGCTGTGAAAAGAACATATTCTCCCTCTTTCAAGCCATACCATGCTTCCGCCACCATCATCCAGACAGAGCAGCTACGTCTATTCTACCCACGCTCGGCGGGGATCATCACCGTCAGCGCCCAAGCGCATAGCTTCTTTCCGGTCAGTAGCAGAGAATGCTCTCGGGCTAGAACCAGAGGACGATGATGAAGAAGAAGAGCTGAGAGCTGAGTTGGGTGTGGACGATGAAGTTGCTTTGGCGGAAGAACAGAGGGAAAGGGGTTTAGAGGAGACGCTAGAGACGCTGGGGTTTGGTACGTTTAGGTTGTTTGAGGAGAGTGTTGTAATTGACCTGCCGCAGGTGCTTATCACTGGAGACTACTTGTGAGAGACCTCATCTACCAGGAAGTTGAAATACTAAATTGATTGTAGGCTCTATGCGGGTTCGGCTGGATGAGTGACAACTCGGCATTGCAATGCATTGGTACAATAGATTACCGCCGGTCGTCCAAGAGCTCATAAACGTGTGATCTAGCTGTGATATTGCCAAGAGTACAAGTACATTTCAATCTCTCATCGAAAGTAGTCGGGCTTTTATCGGCGTCAACAATGGCCGGAGTAAGTTCTTCCCTGGACAGCCATAGATAATGGGATTAGCTGATGTTGCTGAACTTGCAGATGATGATTGGTGCTGTCGGCTGGGGAGTTGTGTCTGATCTACTAGGTCGAACAATGCCTTTCAATGCTACTTTGTTTCTCACAGGTGTCTTCGGTATTGGCGCGAGCTTCAGTCCAAGTTTTTCGATACTATGTTGTTGGATGTTCTGTCTCGGTAGCGCAGTAGGGTAAAGGATTTCTATATTCAGACTGGCCGAGCTCACACACTTCTCGTAGTGGCTCTATGCCAACAGACGGCACGCTGTTCCTTGAAAATCTACCACATAGTAAACAGTATCTCCTCACTTTACTTTCCGTCTTCTTCTCCTTTGGCGCTGTGCTTTCTTCCGTGATCAGTCTCGTTTTCTTGCCCGGTGCAAGCTGTGGAACTTATGATGGCTGCGATATCGACAAACACGAGAATGATGGATGGCGAAGAGTGCTATTTGTTTTAGGGCTTTTTGTGAGTTTATCAGAATATCACACTTTGCCTGGCGACGGCGCTGACATTGATTGTAAGAATCTCGTATGTGCTCTCGCCCGATGGTTTCTTTTCAAGCTTCAAGAATCTCCTCGATACCTCGTCTCAAATGGGCGGGAACGAGAGGCTATTCTCGCCTTACAAACCATTGCCGATTTCAACGACCACACAATCAACATTCAGCGTGCAGACGTACAGAGTCGAGAGTGCTCGGCAATTGAACCTAGTACGAGGCGCAGCTCATTTGCTTCCCCGTCCAGAGACGAAGAGGGCATTTCTTACGGAGGTGTGGAGAGTGATACTGAGAGAAAAATGAAGAATCAGCCTGTGCGAAGCGGATCATCGTTCTATAAAGAAGACGAGGATGACATGTTTGAACGATCATTCATTCCCACTGAGGGACAGATCGAAGAAGAAAGGGAAGGGCTGATGGAGGGCGAGTCGGTGGATAACGATGAAGTTGACGCCGATATGAGCAGTAGATCAAATGATCGGTTCAAGGCTCAAATCGATGGATGGAAAAAAGCACCTGTAGTCTGGTGGAAAAGCTGGATAGCTCAGATGGCGAAGTTATTCGTACCCCAATGGAGAAGGACAGTCATCTTGATGTGGATTATCTGGGGTTCAATGTCGTACGGTAAGTAACTCTGAACCGTAATAGTCCCTTTTTTGCTAAGTGCATACTCACACAGCGTACACCATGTTCAATGTGTGGCTGCCGGCTGTCTTGGAAAGTCGGGCGAAGGGCCACGGCGATGCAGCTATCAAAGAAGCGCTCGGTGACTTTGTTCTCTACTCTCGTAAGCTTTGTGTCAGCGTACTACGCATATTGCGACGCTGATCCAGATGATCAACAGTGGCCGGATGTCCGGGTTCAGTTGTAAGTGTATGACCCAGGCTTACAGCGCTGGCGAAGCTGACTTCTTTCTCGGAGGTCGGTGCGTGGATGGTTCAAACTCGACTAGGCCGCCGGAAATCCCTAGCTATATGTACACTCTGCACCGGTCTCTCGACTTTTGCATTCATCCGCGTAGAACAAAAATGGGCTGTGGTCGTAAGCTCGATGGTCATTTCTGCCGCGGCTACTGCGATGTATGCTGTCCTTTGTGAGTTGAGAAGGGTGTTTCGCATAAAACATCGACTGATGCAGGCGGAACGTAGATGGTATGACGCCGGAAACTTTTGGGACTTCTATAAGAGGAACAGCATGCGGCACATCAGCAGCTCTTAGTCGACTGTATGTCCTTGCATTCTCTTGCTCCAGATGAGAATTACTGATACGCCTCATGTAGCACTGGCGTCATCGCCCCAGTTTCAGCAGGATTCCTCTTAACGATAACCCCTTCCCTCCCAGTGTTCACCTCTGCAGCGGTATTCTGCATGACTGCGGCTTGTAGTATGGCGTTACCGTTCGAAAGGGTTGGGGGTACGGGGAGAGGAAGCAGGATGATGCATTGACTCCGATCCTCGATTTCCACTCTTGATTGGTAGCCCCGGAACAAGGAGCTCGCTTGAATATCGGGAGATGCGGCATCGGTTATTCTGTAGCATACGTAGAGTGGCAAAGTGTAGAGAAGTAATACACCTGCTTTGCATTACGTACATGTAATTTTCAAGAGACGTGTGACTCTCATCAACCTGGAACATTTTTTTGTATTATCGCAGGAATTCATTAATCGCTTCAAATAGATGGGTGGAGCACAATATTCGAATAATGAAGTTTTTCTGAGGTGTTCAACCAACACAGCCAACACCATCATATAGTATCGTATGTCCTTTGGAGCAGCATTTACTATACGACGCGGACGGTATGACGAAGTATGTGACAAGCATTTGGACTCACGGGTTCACGAAGTAAGGTTATTGTCATCCTATCATAAGGCCCCTGATATACTGCTGGTACTGCCAGGTGACTGATGAATCACCTACTACATACCGGGGTTACTCATCGGTTGTCGTCTCATTTCTTCTTCGGGTGTTTCGTTGGCACGTGACAAGAATCTAGACGGATAAGAAGTAAGACCGAAGCGAACTTCCCCACTAGGTGCAGCCAATTTATAGCCTGTAATAACCAGCCTCGTGGCCCTTCTTCATGTCATGACATCCTCCCTTACGTACCGAGCATAAATAAAGCAAGAAATTTGGTTGTCAGCCCAATTAAGCATGAATCGACGATGGGTAATGATTGACCGCCCATGGCATGCCAACCGCATCCTCACAAGATCCCTGAGTGCATGAACGAAGGACTGTGGAAAGCGCGTACTACTGCTACAAGCGATACTTTTATAGACTATTTTACGATAAATTCGAGTCTTTTAGACGTTTACGGCGGTCGCGTGGGTACTTTATTAGCTGTCGTTGTAGCAATGAAGCCAATTTAACAGTCATCGTCCCGCGATTGCCCGTATCAGATGACAGATGACGGCCAGCAATTACTTCTGCTGTGCGTACTCCTCATTTTTTGGGGTATACGACAGCTCGGGTCGCGGACTATCCCAGCACTCCACACTACTGTTCATGTGCGTAGTTATTACACTCTTCTGACTAATCGATGACGATCACTTTCAGGTGTGCTGATGGATCATCTTCTTACGTCTTATGCATTCCTCATCAGAGGGCCCTATAATAAAAAGCTGAGGTGCGACCCTGGCAAGTTACCAAAAGGAGCTAGCCTTTCTTGGAAGGAATCCTTTTGTGGCTTTCGTTGATCACCTCATGTTATCTGCTAGCAACACACGCCACTCGACAAGTAGCCCTCTATTGATAGCTTCTTAACACATGAGCACAAATGCACTATATATATAACGAGACCGCAACCTGCAGAAGTACGTAGTAGTCATGTCCTCATAGTGCTACCGGCACAGTTGACGACTTGTTCTCCGCAGCAGTTGTTGTTGGCCAGTGTCTAGCCGCCTTACTTTTGTTTCCTTGAATTATGGCTTACGATCAAATAAAGCAGGCGACCCAAATGACACCGTTCATTTTCACTCTCATAATATAGAATGTATTCATAGTAGGTGCAACGTTGAAATAGTGCCGTGGCTGCCGTCAGTAGCCGGAAGAACTGCAAGCAGATAATATTTAGGCGTCGTTGACAAGTGTCGCAGTAAGATATTTTGGTTATGCTTGAGAAGCAGAAGTAGCAAATTTAATGTAGGGGGGATATCCAAATAAGAATGAATATGTAGAACGATCGGCGTTTGGACTGAAAAAAGAGAAGAATTGGAGGGCAAAGTAGTCATGAGTCAACCTACTTGTTGACGAAAAAAGGATCTCCCAAAATATTGAAAGTTTTTTTCCGCCATGATCATAATAACAGCCACCACCTGGGGGGGCATCCATATAATAAACCATCTCCCGCATATCTCCATTCTCTTTGGCCGCCTCAGTACAAGTAGAACGTACACCGATAAACAGCCAACAAATCGTCCATGTCTTATTGTTTTTCCTAACAATCAACCTTCAGGACATCCCACCACTTTGTCTCTCATGAAGTTTCAAACGCTCCAGGCGAGACAGAAGTCGCTATAATTTATGTTTTAAGTACGTTGAACAGATGCATGAGGCTTACCTAGCTAGGTAACGAGATAATTGTCAGTCAGTGAAAATGGACAAGGGGGATGAAATGGTAAAAGAAAGTGGTGGGGATTGATGGTGTCCATTTATGGGCGCTCGGATGGTGGGCTGTCTTGAATTGTATCATGATGATGAATAATACAGCGCAGCTCCATCGAGGAAAGGATCTTCAAAGCTCACACACAATTTTAACATATGAACGCCACAGTCACGCAGAGTCATCAAACGGATTGGTTGTTTGAACCTTGTCGAGACGCATCAAATTTGAACTTCCTATGTTCTTTCAGTTCGGGGAAACCGATTTACAGGTAAGAGCAGCTCGACCCGGCTGCTATCCACGGACACAATTTTCATTACGCCATTTTAAACATCTAACAATACACCTGATACTTCAGATCTATATAATTCAAAACCTTTCTTCAACAAAAAGCAAATGAATCGCGAGGGTAAAAAGCAAGGGGTAAGGAACAAAGATAACAAGCTTCAGCATTCAACGTTTACTCGCATTAATCACGCAGATGAAGAAGGCGCAAGTGGCGTGCCTGAGTGATGATAAATGAAATGAAAGTCGCGATCCATGGATCGCGTCTGCCAATCTGGCAACTCTTGGTGGCAAATTTGACAGGAAGGCTATGAAGATGACAGGGCCGGGGATCAATAATCGGGGACTGCTGCTATTCTTTCTGCGAAGTCTGGAGGCATTTTGGACGTATAAGAGAAGATCTATCGGTGGCGAGATAGTCCATAGAATTTTCCCCCTAAAACTGAATTTCCAGACTAGATTATTAGACCCCGCCGTTATCATGAAATGGTATTATCCTCTTCTTGGGACCGCAAAGTTATCACAACCCTCTCATCTGGATGGAACTCTAAATCCTGCTGTCCGTGCATCGTGCCTGCTGGTTGATGTATACTTTGCCTTTTCCCCTCTCGCCTCTTTTACGGTGCATTGCGTCAATCTACAAATTCGTAAATCCATAATCCACAATTAAGGCATAAGGAACAGTGCAGTAATAACGCATAGAGCAGAACATCGGGAATCCTAGTAGGAGGGAGGCCATGATGAAAGGTTTATTATCTCACTTGCTGTTAAAAGGAAAAAAAGTCACTAGAGAATGAAGGAAAAACGATCAGATCATTTCTATATAGAAGCGAAGAAGAAGAATCGAAGGAACCAAATAACCCTCGACTGTGTTGAATCTTATTATTAAGTATCTGAAGTTTTGTGGAACCGCAAACAACGATAATTTAATGAAAATCGAAGATATCGAAGATACCATTAGAATAATGGAATGGACGCATCAGAAATCAGTAAGTAAACAATAGTAGCCACAGGACTATAGAGAAGCAGGAATGACGAACTGTTAAAGAGATCGAAGCAAGACCTTTTGAATATGAGGAACGAGGAACACGCAAGATAGGCTTGACGGATACGGAAAAGGAATCACGTGAACGACGGAAGTTGAGAAAATGACACTTGACTAATAAAACGTAAATTTAAATAGTAAGTTTGTAAGTGACCTCCATATACACAGGCAGCCCGCGCAAAGAAGTAATGGAAAGATTTGAAATTGAGCAAGTGGGCAAAATGCATTTGAACCTGCAAGTCGCAAGCCGCGAGCTGACTATAAATAAGACCCTGTTAATGCACGTAATTCCGCTGTTTATTAGCCTGCAATAAGGCCTCAAACCTCGCGCATTCTGCAGTCTGCTTTTCCCGTGCTGGCGTGGCCTTGGGATCTTAAAACCTGGACTAAAGACCCTGAATCTAATCATTGAGTCCCGGTCCCTAGAGAATCCTGAAAACGTAGACAGGGTTAACCAGAGAAACCAAAAACGTACCTGACAGACCTTCCTTGACCGTCATCCGTCATTTGCTTTCCACGTTTGCTCTACTCCTGCGCTTCTCATTTGACGTCGTCGACGACAGAGGGGTTATGGAGGATGGAAGGCTTCCGTTCACGTTACCTCTTACGTTACGGTAGTTCGCATTCCGTACGTTTGGAAAGTCTGGCTATCTCTTGATGAATTCTTGGAGCCTCAAGGCAGCCAAGACTAATTGGAAATCAGAACTAAGTCGAAGCCAGCGAAGTGCGACTTGCCCACTCTTTTTAGTGGGGTGCGCTCGCTGTTGTCGCTCTTCGCCGTCGCTTTTGCTAATATAGAGGATTTTTTTTTGGCGTTTTCGTCCCCTCCGACGTTCCGCCCTTGAGTCCCGTTTGTACCTTGATATGACTTACCCTGAATTCTGCAATCTGCAACCTGCAACCTTCAGTAGTCGAAAAGCATAAGATCCCTGCTCCCCTAAATAAGTAGAAGATGCCTGTTGCTCCTGTTTCCTGTTTTCTTTCTTCTCATCCTATCACTACTTTGACAACTCAGTTTCCCCTGTCAGCCCAGGTCTTGAAGGCGTTGACAGCTCTCGACGCCCCCCTCCATCACCCATCAACATCTCAACACTTTTCTTGGCCCATTCATAAACACCAAGACCATCCGGCGTGCTTGTCGCTGTGTATATCCTGCACTATTATCAGTCTATTTCCCTCTCTCTACGTCTCCCCTTCTTCATAGGCGTCAACGGCTCTTCCAACGGCTACAACTAGTACGACGTCTCAAGCCGCCCTTTCCTCGTCTGCTTCGCCATGTCAACTTCCGCCAACCCTTTACACGTTGCTGGTGGATCACCGCAGTTCATTGATGGTGGCTATATCGAGCTCGTTGCTGTTATCGGCACTGGCGCCTATGGTGTCGTCTATCTCGCCGTTGACTCAAGATATCCGCAGCCTGTGTACCGAGCGATCAAATGCATGCGAAGAAGCGGTCTTGATGAGCGTCAAAAGCACTTTCAACGGCGAGAAATGGGTCTTCATCGTCTCGCATCAGGGCATCCCAGCATCATCACGATGGACAGAATATTTGAAGAGGGTGATTATATTTATGTTGTCATGGACTACGGAGATGAAGGAGACCTTTTCTCTATGATCACAGACAAGAAAAGAGTGAGTGGGCTTTTCTACCATGGTTTGTAGTCATGACTAATGGCCGCCATAGTATGTCGGTGACAATGAACTCATCCGCAGTGTCTTCCTACAACTTCTTGATGGAGTTACCTGGATGCACTCTCTTGGTATCAGTCACCGTGACATCAAGCCCGAGAACATAGTATGCTCTCAGGACGGTACCCGAGTACGCATCTGTGACTTCGGTTTGGCGACATCAGAGGAGCGCTCGAGCGAGTTTGGTTGTGGTTCGACTTTTTACATTGCACCTGGTAAGTCTTTCCTTCCTATTAATCTATTTTGAACGGCATGCTCATTTTGCTTTAGAATGTCTTGGAGACTGGTTCCCCGAAAACAAGACGTATCCTACTCGTTCCGGCGATATTTGGTCCCTCGGTGTCATTCTCGTTAACCTTGTCTGCGGGCGCAACCCCTGGCGAATTGCCTCTCCTTCCGACGAATCGTTCAACTCTTACCTGGCTGACCCCCATTTCCTCCGTAAAATCCTTCCTGTCTCCGACGAGTGTCTCTACATCCTCACCCAAATATTCACGGTGCACCCTGAAGAGCGCATTACTCTTCCTGTCCTGCGTCAGCTCATCTCAAAGGTTGAGACCTTCAGCATGACAGTGGACGAGCTTCGTCATGCCCACATTTCCGCCCAGCAGAAGATTGCCGCAACTCAGCCTCCCGTTTTGCTGTCACTTCCAAAAGAAGACGACAGCTGGTCAGAGCAAGAAGAGCTCTTTGCGTACGATGATGACATGGAGACTCCATCGTTGCGAAGCGATACTGATTCACCACGATACCCTCTTTGTCTTTCCCCTACTACCTCATCCAACGGCGAATCATTACCACCGACGCCCAACCTCATCCCCGACGAATGTATCGCATTCGCTCATCAGCCGCAATCTCCTCAGTTCTGGGAATACGTTCCCAAAGTGACCTTCGAATATGACAACCAACGTTCAACCGATGTTCATATCAAAGGCTCTTCTTTGTTTACCTACAATTCTACACCGACCACATATGCTCAATAACAACTGGCGACTTTACATTGTCTTTCTCAACTCCTTGATTCTTCTTCATCATGCTTCATTTTAGCACGCATTTTTTGGGTTTATCAAGCATGGCATATCCAGCATACACACGGCAATAATATAGTTCTGACATCTTGTTGATATTTTTAACGTTAGTAACGACCTGTTGATGACAATTGTTCATTAGTTCCTCTTTGGTATAGACCTGGGTAGGATGTAATATTATATGTATCGTTGTTTAATCCCTATTTTAAAGTGATACTTATCATGTGCCTTGAATGCGATATCTGCAAGTTGCCGGTCCACACTTGGAGGCTATCAGCAGCGGTTTAGGCCAAGCAAATGCTGCAGCATTACATTGCCAAGGGCCAAGGTCGGACAAGACATTTCACATTCAAATCTCTTTCGAGGATCCAGGCTCCAGGTGAGGTGTTGACGGAAGCGCGCGTAAGTACCAAATCTATTACTCTTATAATTAAGGCTGGAACGACGGAACGGAACAAACAAGCAAACAGCATCAAACAAACAAGACGCGCTAACGACCGTCTAAATCCTCCTGACTCCTGAAGCTCAGGGTTTAAATTCTTAACTTTTTTTAGACCCAAACAAAAAAAGCTGGGCTCCCTTTGACTTTGCTGACGTACATGGCTGGCACTCCGGAAGCTTAAAATCATCGATTTGCTGAATGAATTCTGGAACGGGGGTTCGGAAAATTAACTCGATAAGATTCGCTCATGTTGCTTCTGGGCCCTTGCTGTTCCGGCCCTTTGGTCGATTTCTCGTTGGTCGTCCGCCAATGACTCCCCCTGCTCATGTCGAATGTTGTTGCGTCAAGGCAACAACGGTACTTCCACCGATACCCCATTTCTGAGTTCTCAGACTGCATGCCCGTCATGTTAAGGGCCTAAGTTGAAGTGTGGCGAATGACGATACGGTCGAGGAGTTGAGACGTTTATAGTATTGCTTCGCTGTTTCCGGCATGAGGGTACGTACGCGTCATGCAAGATTGCGAGCAATCATAGGCGTTGATATTTATCTGCTATGTCTTCTCTTGTTGATTGTTTGTTGACCTTGTTCTTATTGTTGTAGCGTTTGACATCTCATCAAAGTCCGGTTGTCCCAGCATTCAACAACGTGTGATGAGCTTGTACTGAGTTCCAAAAGTGAGAAGAGGGTTAATTGCCTGGTGACAAGAACAAGGAACCGGCACAATAACACTGATTGATGGCTAATCACATCTTATTTGTAGCCCGGTGACATAATAATTTTAACTGTCTGCTCTTTGACTTAGAATAGTACGGTAATATTCTTCCTGCCATCATGGTTCTTGCCCATATAACTTTCAAGAAGGGCGAGAAGGAAAGAGATAAACCCTCTGTTGTCCAGTCACCTACTTCAATAGCAGTGCCAAATCATCAGTCAACCCCATCGACATCGTCCACTGTTGGTTCGCCGACTTCCAAATATCATCCGTCATGGCTTCTTCGGCGCAAACCGAGTATCAGCTCCAGAAGGACAGATGCACAAGATAATCCTTTGAGCGACACCGAGTCGCCACCTACTGCCAGCAGCTCCAGCTCTTTTAACGTCCAGTTAGGATTCTCTCCGAAAAGATGTGCTAGTGAACTCGAGAAAGAGTCGGAGAGCAGCAGCAGTCAAAAGGATTGGGCCAGAATACTTCGTAGTAGATCTACTAGTGAGAGTCGATCCCGCGACGGCAATCCTGGTGACAGACCTTCATCGTCATCCAAAAAAGCAGGTTGGAGTTATTCGAGACAGATGCATGATGGAGACGCCAGTGCACGAGTGCCGACTCCGTCCGAGGCCATGGAGAATGTCCTGAAAGACGACGTCTTTGGATTATCTGAAAGTATGGGCACTTTAGGACTAGTTACAGATGTCAGGCGTGGTACGTAAACTGGCGATTTGTCAAGCATCTTCTGACCCAAATTTCAGATGTGAATGCTAAAATTGCCGACGACCAAGCTGCCTTGATCAATGGCATGACGTTTCCAAGCTCTCCCCCAACACCTTCCACGCTCAGCAAAATACCATTATCAGCCACTCCTATCGTCTACCCCACCCCTCTCTCCCCTCCTCGCCGTTCTATACCTCAATCTCCTCGAGCTGCGCAACACATACAGCGTCAACAAAGACCAGATACTCCCCCCAGCATCTCCCGTGCTCTTACAGGGGCAAACAAGCCGAATGTAGACTCCTCTAATCGATATCTCAGGTCAATCTCTCCTTCACCTTCTCCAGCCTCTTCTCGTATATCCCCGCAGTCTCTCAACCAATCTCAACTGCCTCGTGTACCTGTTGTAACGACCGAATGGCTTAAGCGTAAACCTTCTACAGGTCGGCTACGTCACAATGCTTCTTTGTCGGTAGACAACGTGCCTGTTCCGCCTTCTCACCCAATGTCAAGTACCGTTACATCACCTCGGCCTGTTCAAAATGAAGAAAAGCCCAAAGCGTTAGATGAGTCTCCTCAAATTGAGCAGAGGACCACCTCTTCTAACCGTAACCGCATTGTGTCCCATTCGTCTTCGACCAATTCTGACATCGACGGAGTTTCATCTTCCGACGGAGAGATTGGGTTCTCAAGTCCTTATCGTATTCTTCATGGAACAACGCCCTCAAAGTCCACAACGAGACCGTCTGGTAATGGTCCTGACAGAGGCTATGAAGTTAAGATCACTTGCTTGGATGATCGGGCAGATAATGAAGAGATGAAATGGCAGGTCACTATTCGCCAGCGGTCATCCAAAAACTCTTTGCACCATCCGACAAGTCCTCTCCAGTTGAGTACAGCCACAAGTTTAGCACAAGCACCGGCCACAGCCAGTTCAATCAATCTCAGTTTATCATTAGATAAACCTACGGGTAAGCTGGTCTTTATCAGTTTCCCCATGGATATTCACGCCACTCCAACTACAAGGCGGCGGAGAGGTTCACACTCCCAGCCACCCACTTTGTCACAGACATACACAACTTCACCCAAGAATATGTCTGCGCCTAACTATCGACCTGTCACCCCTCCCCCGATTCCTAGGACAATGGGTGCTACCACGTCGAGACCGACGACACCAACGTCATCTGTGCGTAAAAAGCCCCCTCCAGCTTGGTCACCACCAATTGCGCCGGAGGATGGAGCGGGTTCAGCTTGAGTAGAAGAAAGGAGTGGGATGGAATTGAGAACAGATGTAGGACGGAGTTAAGAAAGGACATTCACCAAAATGAACATGAATGAACGGTAGACTCATGCAGAAATGCATACAGTCAATCAACGACATTGATGTTTATGTTATGATCTTCATGACCTGCTTCAACGTCTCTTCGAAAACATTACCACAGCGTACCTAGAAATATCCATCAACACACTCACTCCACATTGCATTGGGCAAAAAAGTTAAGAACCACTCACTTGCCAGACACTCGCCAATCAGGTTGTTCTTTATCGAGCTTTTCAGCGATACCTTCATCCAATCCAGCACTGGTTGTGGTATCAGCATTGTTAGTCAAGTACGAGACGTTAGAGTACATTAACCCACATAGTATCAGCCTTGTTGGTTCTCAAACTGAGCAAAGTGATTTGGCCAGCCAAAGGGCCTAAGAAGGAACAGATGAGTGCTCCAGTCGTAGATTAAAACAAGCATGAACGGAGACCTACCAATGGCTTCATCAAATGGTGTAGTAGTGGGCCACCACGCATCACCAAGCAACCTAAAGCGAACAAGTCAGCTTCTAACCAATAATAGAAGAAACCCGACTTACTTTCGGTAGTTCAAATCACCCTTGAAGATGACCAAATCAGACTTTTGAAGTTCTGCCAAAACGTCGGGCGCCATAACAGGCAAATCCTGATAAGCATACTGGGTTGTCCAGAATCCACCCAGAGCAGGAGCCTTGCCCAAGGGGGTGTCAAAAGGTACAGAAAGCTTGAAACGTCCCGCTTCGATGTGCTCTTTCCATCGTTTACCGAGAGAGATGAGCGACGCGGTATCCTCATCAGTGAGGGGCTGAGACGCGTGCTGGGAGAAAAAGGTGGTGTCGAGAAGGGAGTCGATAGCCCAGGTAAAGTCGTATGGGAGGACGTCGCTGACGAACCAGGGGATAGCTTTGGGGCTTCGCACCTAATTAGCAATGGAGGATATGTGTTCTCCTTCCGTAGACGTACTGGAATACCACCTTGCCGACAAAGGGGGTACAAGAAATCAGGAAATCAGCAAGGATAAAGTCGGTGAACAGCTAAAGAACATTTCGGATTTAGCCAATAATTATTAGTGTTTATACCCGCTTACCTCGAAACCAGCTACATAAGTTCAGCCAGTGCTCACTATCGAAGGTCTACGAACCCACCATTATCCATGACAAAGTCAACTCGGCCATTCTTCAATCCCTTGAAGTGCTCCCAAGCCTTGCTCAAATCATTTCGCAAAATAAACTTCGCCTGTTCTGCTTGAGCTTCGGAGCCTACAGCCTGGAGCTTCTGAAGGTCTTCATACTTGAGATCAATGAGAAGCGAAAGGTCCTAAATTTTAGAGAAAGGTCAATTACAAACACCAAACGTCGGAATAGAGCCGTGAACTGACGGTTGCGTTACCCCACAAGTCCGCTTGGATCATCTCCCTGCAGACCAATATAATGAGCAAAATTAAATGATAAAAGTTATTCTACTCACATGAATGCAATTTCCAAAGCGGATCCAGGTCTTTCAAAGTCCTTGTTCAACTCATCCTTTTCGGCAACAGCAGAGTTAATCGCCTTGGCAAGGTCTAAAAACGAGTTTAGCCAAATCCCGTTATCCAGGTTATTCACCACTCACGGAGGATAGCTCCAGAGCTAGACTTGTAGGTCTCAGCCTTCTGATCAAAGAAAGGATCGTAACTGTTCCAATGTTGCGTAAGAGCGAAGTAACTCCTCAAACGTCGGTAGCTTGATTCAAGGATTAATGCGCTGAATAGTTGAACAGCTCAGCCAACTCACAGGTAACACTCAGCGAAAAGCCAGTTCATGTTGCCCCATTTCCTGTCCTCTTCGGGGTAGCTAGCAAGTTCCGTATTGTAACATTCGACGTTGATCTCGCCGTCCTCCTCGATAGGGCTATGGGTGTACAAGTTAATGACTAATGACTATGAAGTGAAAATTGGTATATTCACGTGAGAAGAGCATTGTGGCCCATTTCATACTTCATCTCTGATATCTGAGAAATAATTTTCTTGCCTTCGGCAACTTTAGCGTCCTTGTCAGCATCGGATGACATGGAGATCTCGTGGTTGGCGTTGGAAATGGCAGAGATCACATTTGTGAGCACGACGGGCCATCTGGGTGAGAATGATAAGTGAACAGCTAATAACACCTAGAGAGTTGATTACCTTTTGACAAGAGTAGCGTAGGCAAAGCTGTGTAATGGTGGCCTTTAGTTTGTACCAAAAGCTTGAAAGCCGCTTAGCAAGAACATACCTTTCTTTGTCCTTGGGGGATACTCGGTCGTATGGAAGCTTGAACAGTTGGGGAAGGGGCATGGTTTGAATCTAGATATAGTTCCTGAATAGGATATATATAATACAGACGGCTGACAGCTGATATAAGAAACAATGTAAAGAACGCCGAATGAATAGATGGAGAATGAACGAAATATCAAGCCAGCACACATGGCATCATCATTCCGGCCTTCGGAACGAACCCGAACAGTTTGAAACTGGGTGATGTCACCACTTTTGTACGGAGAAGGGGCATATGTCCGGGAAGAACCCTCCTCCTGCCTCCTCTCTTGAATGATTGAGCTCCCTTGCTGGCGGCGATGCCCAGTTACCTCCACCTCTTCAGCGGACGAGCGGGGCAGATCGATATTTCTAGAAGACCTCTTGATTCTGCATATCATTGTTGTACTTGTACATTCTCAGTCTGAAGAGCAATTTGACGTGTCTCTGCCATTCTCACCTGGACCTACAAATCCTGCAATTGATCTGCCATGTCAAATCCTCTTGATCAACCCGAAATTCCCACCCCGGTGCCGCCATCTACCGCCACGCCCGCTGCTGCCTCCGTCAGCCAACAAGACCACCAATCCGACAAGCGACAGCCTTTGGCAATCGAGTATAACAATCCCAGCAAGGAGGAGGAAGTGCAAACTCTTGATCTGGGAGAAGGAAATGTGATCAAGCTGGACAAATTGGGACCTATGATCATTAACAATGACGGGGTGAGTGACGTTGCTTTGCGTGATCTTGGAGTAAGGATACCAGTACTGATGCATTACTTTAGACTTTGTCGAGGATCCAAAATTGGCAAGATCTCCATCCCATTGAGCAAGAGAGGACTGTGAGGCTCCTTGTGAAGAAACGTAATCTTGTGCGACTAAAGAACCTGAGTGATGTCGAGAAGGCAAAGGGAGAGGATAATGGGGAAGAGCTGACTGTCCTAAAGGAGGGAAATGAGGAGGAGTAATAGAAAACTCAGTACAGTATCTGTTGATTATAATCAAAATGGACGTAGCCTTTTGTATCCTTCCGATTGAACCGATCGGTTGGTGTAGCGAGGAATCAGTGGTCTTTGCAGAATGTCTAAAGGGCTAAGGGGTCTTTTGATGAAAAGAAATCATTACATGCCATCAACATCCATTACTATCAATATGCGGAAAACTTCTATCCGAAACTCTTCAACTCTATACCTTTACGTTCCTTCGCTACTCCGCCATTCGCGGCACCTTGTTTTTGACCAACGGCGTCTCTGATCGCATGCTCCAATTCTCCTCTCTCGCCTTCTTTCATCGCCATTGTCGCCTCTTTGAACGCCCCTGGTCCTGATTGGGCGAGGCCAAGTAGAACGGCAGCAGCCACCCCGTGAAGCTGTGATGAGGATTGTCCTTGACCTGTTGATCCGGGCGGATCGAGCATCAGGCAGAGCGTCGGTAATAAAACTCCATATCCTCTGGGCTTATGTTCCTCAGGTAAGCCAGTACCCCAGGATACCAGAGTTTTGATGACAGCTTGTATACCTTCCAAAGGCGGCGCATAGTCAGGGTTGGTGGCATGCGCCACGACGTTATCGGAGATGTAGGTTATCATAGGAGGGAGTAGATGGAGAGTAGCGTGTTGCAGCACTGGCGAAGGAGCTGGTGGAGAATTGGGGCCGAGAGGGGAGGGAAGAAGTCGCAGGGATGCGGGAAGTATGGTGGACGCACAATGGATTGCGGTGAGACCGAGCTACGTTCACCGCCGTTAGTATCCACCTCTCTGCTTGATAGAAACAGGAACTTACCTCTGGACGTTCAATACCTGCACCCAAATACTGGCCAATTGTATAGCCGACAGACTCCACCAGATTTCTGCTGACCTTGAGGTCGGCCGGCAGCGCCGTTAATATGAGTGTAACAGCCAGCAAGTTATTTTTGATTATGATATTGGCGACAGGGTTGACCCTCGTCCTTGGATATCGTGTTAGCAGCACCCTTTTCATGAAGCTGATAAGACTCACCTCATATCATCAATGTTACTAAGGCACGCTGAAACAACACCATGTACAATCTTCTCGCCATTACTCACACCGGGTACTTGAGCAGCCACCAACCCCTCCATTTGCACCTTCAAGCATCCCAAACACCCTCCCACCAAATCCACCGGTGACTCGCTCTCAAGCAGGCCCATAAAGAGATGCAATCCCACAGCATACATGTCTGCCTTCTGCGAAACTTCCACGCACTCGATAATCTGCGCAAAGGCCATAAATGCCGAGCGAAGAAGGTTAACCTTGTCTTGTGTAGAATCTACATGATTCCAGGATGGCTTCATCTCCTTGGTAGGGACAATCTGTCTGAGGGTAAATGCGATAATGGCCAAAGCCCGTCTTGTCTGAGCAGAATCCATCGTGCCTGTGCCTTTTCTGCTAGTTGCAAAGCTGGACATCACTTCGACAGCCTCACTCTTCACTGTCGCTGGCTCACTCATCGCAATCCTGTAGCACACTGTGCACAGCTCGTCAAAGAACTGTCCCTCGAAAACTGTTGTACCACTCAAAACCGGCTTGACCAGGCTCTGCATTGCTTTAAGGCAAGCAGAAGCAAGAGGGGAAGCAGAGACATCGCCAATTGTCTTGAGCAAAGACTCAAATGAGAGGCCGTAGACGATGTAAAAGTTGGCGGAAGGTTCAGGTCGAATAGAAGGCACAGAAGTGGGAGGGTTGGGGGAATCGTAACGCTGACCATCCATTGCCCCAAAGGCAAATGGATCGTTGATAGCAAATGAGATAGCAACAGCATGCAATAGCTTTGGCACAGCTTGCTCGTAATACTGCATTTTATCAGCTATAGTTCACTAATAAAAATGACGACTTACAGGTAAGAGTACCTCTCTGCCTAAACCAGCGGTACTATCTACAGCTCCACTAAGCCCACCCATTTCCGGGTCCGTCCTCAGTTGGGCGTAGTCTCTCAAAGCACCGATCCAGAAGGGTGCCAATAGCCATCTGTATGGCTTGAGCACATCTGTAAGGTACGATTGCCGGACGCTGGATATTTGAAGCTCTGCCCAGGCTGTAAGTATAGAAATCTGAAGCATGATGACCGCAGAAGGTGAAAGGTCTTCCATGTCTCCCAAAGAAAGCATTTCGCCGTCTAGATAGCCATCAGTCTCCCCATTTGACCTCGATAATATCTGCACTTACTCTTACACTGCTCCAACGCTCCCGTCAGCAACTTCAAAATCCTGCCCATTCTCGGAACTTCCTTCACGACTCCACTTCCAACGAAGACAGCACAAACTTGCACGGCCAAGGACAAAACTTCAGGGGCGGAATCTGATCCGAATGAAGGAGTCAATGCAGCCGCAATAGGAGCCTGATGTTGCTCTAAAAGAAGTGCAGATTCAAAATCAGGATCAGGTGATGCAGAGAATTTCTACAAGGATTATCAATTTAGCACGCTGGACATTAGGCGATGAATGGAAAAGACAGACCTCAATGACATCACGCAACACAACGAGTCCTGCTGCTCTCACTTCCATGACTCCCGCTGTACTAGCCGAGAACGCCATTTTGATTAAATCACCGACCCGTGACCAAAGCATATGGCGCCCATTGGCGCCCATCTTTCTAGCAATTATAGGATCAAAATGCTCCGGCCTGTTGCTCTCCGCCACTGAAACGACAATGTCATGTAAACACTCGAGCGCGAAGAGTTGGGTTCGCCATCGGGAGGAAAGAGCGTTTGATGAGGCCGAGGTCGAGGCTCCTCCACCTAGGGATTCGCCTTCATCGTCAATAAACGCCGGGCCAGCAGCGGGTGCAGAAGCTTGTTGCGGGCGACGAATAGCAGCTTTTTGGGCTGCGGTTCTAGTCATGATCCTCTGACAAAGATCAATCCATCCAGAGGGCAATGCTGCTGCCGTGCCCCTCAGCCAACTGCTAATTACCTTCTTCACACCATCGATACTTGGGTCATCATCCAATAACCCAAATAGATCTTCTACCAGCTGGTTTCCACCGAGTTTTGAGATGAGTACAGGATCGCGCTGGACAATCTGATAAAGGGCGGTGATGGATGCCACTTTGAGTGGACGTCGTGGTGAGGCGAGATGTGTACGGAAAGTCTGGACGAGCTTGGGGATATCGATGGCTGTGGGTGCAAACATGAGGAACTGCTGGACACATTTGATAGCCTCCACAGCCAGCCCTTCGTCCGTCTCTTCCCCAAACTCGTGCACTAATAAGAACACCAAGCTTCTCACTTTTCCAGGCTCTTGTAGTTCGGGCCCTAGAACACCTATCAACGCGTGCAAAATTCGACAGATCACTTGATAAGCAGGCAAGTCACCACGAAGGTTGACGCTTCCGAGGGAACCGCCCTCTGGCTCGTGCGTTTCGAGGAGATAGATGTTCGATAACATCCCAAGAGTGGTAAGCACGTAAGGTTCGTAACTGAGATTCGCAGCGTCCACCACACGGGCTAGGGCCTTCATAGCGTAGAAATGAACAACCGGGTGAGGGTCAGTTGCAAGGCTCATGAGGATGTTGACTATAGTTTTGAGAATAGGCCCGCCCGCCAAGCCACCGACGAAGGAGTAGATGGCCCCGAATGCAAGAGCACAGCCGGCTCGAGCATCAGGTGATCGGTTAGTAACGACTTGATCGACGAGCCATTGAACTTGGGATGAAAGATGGGTCGGGGACGCTAATGATGAGAGGAGACCGAGTGCTTCGGCAGAAGTGGAACGGATACTGGGGGAAGGATCAAAGATAGCGTCCTATTTGTGACTTGAGCATCGCAGACCAGTCCCAGTAATAAATGGACAAACGTACCTGAAGAAGAGATCTAATCATCTCACTGACCTGCGCACTACCCACCACCTTCCTCGCCTTACCACCAGCCCCTTCTACTCCCTTCAAAGTCTTCCTCAAGGCAGTGACGGTGTTGACGATCACAGCCTGCTTTCTCCCTGGGTTCTTCTCGAGCTTACTAGATCGCATATGTGATGAAAGAGTCGCGAGCGATTGGACTTGGCCTTCGAGATTTTGATGCGGAAAGAGGATAGAGAACAAGGAAAGCCCCGCATCGATGACGCCCGTCTGCGCTGGTGCGGGGGTGGGTGATGACAAGGGTTGTTGAGCAGCGAGTAAAGGTAAAAAATCATGCTCTAACGAACCCAAAATTGGTCTTGACAGTTGTCCTTCCAGCTCGATCTCCACCTTATCCCTGTTTAACCACCCTTCTTCCCCCTCATCCTCCTCTCCATTCTTACCATAATCATCCCTAGCCCTAGCCAGACTTGTCACTCCAAAAGCGTACCCATCAGCCGAATGCCAGATACCAACAAAATTACCGGCTTGCGCGGCGATAGCGGCCTGAGCGCCCGAACCCGAGTAATTCTCGGGATCAGCAAAGACAGTGATGGCCGCCTGGAGCAAAGCCGGTTGAGTTGACTCTGTCGCAGAGGAAGGTCCGAGGACGGTGAAACATTGCAAGACTCGACGTCGGAGTGTGGCTTCGCGATCAACGAGGGAAGGACGGGTGGTGAAGATGGGTGAAGGATTGGGCGAGTTGGCTTGTTCGCGAAGTGCTTCGGCATAGGCGGTGGCGAAACCGTTGACATAGTTGAGGGTGTTGGTAAAAAGAGTGGCAAGTCGACGAGCGACGTCGATGTTGACAAGGGAGTGGTTATGGTTGAGGAAATTAAGCGCGGAGGACAGAGCACATTCTCGCACGAGAAGGAGAAAATTCCATTCGGCCTCGCCCCTTTCACCGACAGAAGTGTCCTTGTTAGACGGTTTCGGCAAAGCGTTACGCCACAAGACAAGGAGTTGGGGCAAATGGAGCTTGACGAAACTTGGACCAAGGCTCATGAGTCCTGTCATAAGGTACCATGCTACTTGAATCTCTGTGCTCGCCTGTGGGATCTCATGATCGCCTGCCCGCTTCAACAACGATACGGCAAGATCAAACACCTTTGTCGGGACATCATGCGACACATACAGCGGCCTGACAGGGCTGACAGCTATGAGCGCAGACAATCCAAACGCCTTGCCAACGAGCCGAGGGGCAACCTCCTTCGGTGCCGTAGGGGAAGACAAGAGGTTAAGGTCCTTTTCAATATCAGCGATGAGAACGCCGAGTAAACGAGGAAGTTGGGATGGATTTGTCGTGCAGAATCGGCGCAGGGTGAATGCGGTGGACAGCCGGACAGAATATGATTCGTGGGCCAATAACCTCACTAGAGGTTCGGCGAGCAGTTCAATGATTTGCGCGGGGGCATTGCCTAATTGTTCGAGAAGACCGGCTATTTCGTGTAGCGAAACGATGAGGACGTTCTTGTTGATTCTTGGCTGGCCGGGGAGCAGGGTAGGCTGCCATTTCTTGAGATAGTTGAGGGTCAGCTCGCGAATGGCAGACACTTGGCCAGGTTCTGAAAGGAGTCGTTCACCGACAAGATCCCGGAGGAGGATTTTGGCTGCTTGTCTAGTTGCGAGCACCTCGTATCGGCCTCCTCGTTGCGGTATAACAATTTCGTCCATGATATGCTTTACAATTTCTTCATATCTCGCCTCAACGTACTCCCCTCCTAAAGTGGTGAACAATGTCGCATAAGCGTCGATGATGGCGTTACGGAGTTTGCGGGGAGATTGTTGTTTGTTGTACGGAATTGAAAGGTATTTGAGCATCTCCTGAGTCGTGAAAAGGGTTTTAGATGCCCTGTCTTCAGCGACAGAGGTCATGACGGTAGGTTCTCCGGACTGGTCTTCAGCCTCTGGTTTTGACTTTTTCGATGATTCAGGCACAACGCCACTTCCAGGGACTTGCGTGGCAGCCAGGAAATGCGCCAACATTCTACTAAACGCCCGTCTTGTCAAATGATCGGCTGTCTCCAGACTTTTGAATGATAAAGGGGCAACCATATCCAAAGTCGGCTGGAGTTGAAGGACAGGGGTGTGGAGGTGTAGAGCGATGAATGTTTTGGCAGAAGCGCGCTGGACAGAGAGGGCCTTGTCTTGTAAGCCGCTACGAAGAGATTTAAGGAGATCTTTGACAAGAGCATCAGGGAGGGCCTTTCCGGCGGAGTGAAGAGATCTGGAGAATGCGACCATTGCTTGTGTTCGAAGCAGGACAGACTGAACATATCAGTATGAGACGTTTTTCGATGGACCTACGAGGTTGGTGTTCTTAAACACTTTCAATGACGAAGTACAGATCTCGGCCATGAACGACATCATCTACACCGTCAGCTACGTTCCTCTGGGCGAACTTACATTCTTCCCGTGTTCCTTGATTACTTCTCCGATACAGTACCAACTCGCAACTCTGCCCAAGTTTTCTGCAGCACTCATTCCCTTTGAACCACCATCGCTGACCGCCTTGACTAGGGCCTGCACAAAGTCAAACAGGGAGCGAGATTCCACGCGTTGATGCAGCTTGACGACACATCTTGTGACTAGATGTCTTATAGGCCGTCCTGGCTTCGGCAATGTGGGATTGGGGTTGGGAAGAAGAAGATTGAGGAAGAATGTATGTAGGGATTGAATCTGCTTGGAAAGATCCTCTGGGCTGATTGCCTCGATAGCTTGCTCTGCTTGACGTAGCCAGTGTAGGAGAGAGAGGTCCGAACCGTCGCCTGTGAAGCGGGACTGTGGGTTATTAGTGGTGCTCGCGGACTATATACGCACCTCTTCCACCCTGAGAACGTCCGGCGAGATGTCTGGCATACTATGAAGGGAGCAGTGAGGCTTGTGTATACGCGCACGAAACAGCAGCGAGCGGATATCTTGATGGAGTCACTCCTGCCCGGGTCGATTTGTACGAGAATTCGCGGAGGAGATAAGATGACCAAGGATGGTTCCAAGACAAGAGAAGTTGTAAGCAAAGAGAGAGGGAATGACAAGAGTACGTAGGAAGTGAAAGACATGTACACGTAGTGTTCATTGGAAGCAAGGTTGGAAGCAGCCTGGAAGTGCTGGCCCCGATTAATTACATAATATGACTCTTGAGCCGCTTGCAACACTTCTTCACGGCGTATTTCTGTCTCAAGGAGAGTGAGCATTTAGTCAGGAATGGCGGCCCTAGAAGCATACTCTGTCAAGCAGAATGATGAAAGGAGGAGCTAATACAACGAAACTCTATCCTTTTGTCTTCTTTGTATTACTGCTAAGAAGGAAAGACACACATCTTCTTTATTTGCTCATGCGCAATTTTGACTACTTTATTAACTAAATCTCTAATCATTTCGGATCCTGCATCGCTCAAGATGTAGGCATATTCATTAAATAGCCTCTGCGTGGTAGGACGACACATAATAAATAGTTGAGGTCTCTTCTCACTATAAACCGGTACGTGAGCCTGATACCCTGGGCATCCCGAACAAAAAGCGGGATCAAATATCAGCTCCGTTTTGCAAGTTCATTGTTCTGCCAAAATCGTCCTCCATAGTCTATACAAGCTGTATTTACCACCAAAAATTCACCAAAAATGTCTCTTGACACCTCTTCCTCCGCCATCCACCTCCAACTCCCCCCCACGTCATCCTCTCTGTCAGTTCTTTCCTAAAATCCGGCATCAAAATGCTAATTACCATTTACAGCCGTCCGCCTTCCCAAATCACCGTTCACCCTTCGGTCATCGCTCAAATCCTCACCCACCACTCTCGCCACTCTGCCGATTCTGAATCTACACGAGTGATCGGTGCCCTTATGGGTAACCGATCTGACAATGGTCAGGAAGTCGACATTCGATCATGTTTCGCCGTCCCTCATACCGAACAAGGCCAGCAGATCTCTGTCGACAGGCCGTTCCAGCAAGACATGGTCAACTTCCTCGCCAAGAACGGTACCAAGGAAGTTATTGTTGGGTGGTACGCTAGCCAGAAGACTGTCAACTCCAATTCTGCCATCATCCAAGAATATTTTTCTTTTGAGACCAACCCTTACCCTGCCGTCCACTTGACCGTTGACACCGACATTGAAGAGTCTGGAAAGGGTCTTGGTGTGAAGGGATGGGTTTCTCAGCCTTTGGGTTTGACTAGCAAGTCAGAGTGCTCTGTCTTTGTGCCCGTTCCTGTGTCTATCAAGTACGCCGACTCTGAGCGTGCCGCCTGTAAGTGATACGTCTATTTCAGTCACAAATCTCTTCTTACAAGGCAAAACAGTGGACCTTCTCACCGCCCCCCAACCAACTCCTTCCCCTGCTCTTCCCCCCCTCCCCACCCTCTCCAACTCTCTCTCTCAACTTTCTTCCCTCATCGACCAATGTCTCGCCTACGTCCAATCCGTCAACAACGGTTCCCAAACCCCCGATGTCGAGATCGGCCGATACCTCTTGGAGGGCCTCGGCAGATGGTCTGCGAGCGGAAACGAAGATGAGGGCGGCGTCAAGGCTGGCTTGCAAGACACTTTGACAGTGGAGTATCTGTCGAGTTTGGTTAGGAGTCAGGTCGAGTTGGCGGGCAGGTTGTCACTCTTGCAACAGCCTGTTGCTCAGCAGTAGATGTGGAGCGAAAGTGGTCTTGGAGTTTCATGTGGATAGACGGTAGAGGGATTTTTCATGCAATTAGCCTTGGATCTGTAACTTCCAGATAACCGACGGTCTAGGGGGTCACTCAAGCCCTCTCATATCCATGACTGAAGTCTAGGGAGATATTTGCATTGTACACAGAATCAGTGCTACAAATGCTTTTTCATCACTGACACATGTCTTAATCTTCCACTACACCATTCCCCTCCTCTAACAACCTTCCATACTCCCTGTAATCCAACCTTCCCAACCTCGTCCCTGTCCGCTGCTCAAACGTCGTAGGCTTCACGAACCTCATCGTCACCTTGCTCTTACTCTTCTCATCCAATCCCCCATAAACTGTCTTCCCTATTTCTTCCCCATGTGTTCTCAATTTTTCAGTATAATGACTCGTTAACATTGACATCGTCTTGGCAAGTCGGTGAGGGGAAGGGGTAAATTCTGATCCGGGCGGGAAGAGTTCGTGTTCTGCCGCTCGAGAGCCTTCTCCACTGGTTTGACATTGTGCGTATGCTGTGCCCAACAGACTTTCCAACTTTCGAGCAGCTTCGATGGTAGCTTGATCGGATTCTTTGGAAGGGTCATCCATTCGCCAGGCGAGCGCATGGTGCCCTCGAGGAGGGATGAACCGGTCTTTCAGATTCATCCCTGCCGGTTCCTCACCCCCGCCAATGCTGATGTCAGGAGGACGGAGGGAAGCGCCCCTTGTGAGGTAAGTGGTCGTGTACAACGTAATAGGTGAGATACTTCCAGCATCAGAAGGGAGGGAAGGAGGGGTGGTGGTGGTTGGTCGATGGAAGTAGGCCCCATCGCCATCGTTGTCACATGTGGAAGGGCTTTTGAGATGTAGAGTAAGTGGAAACTCGGCGGAAGAAAAAGGTAGAGTAAAGCACGACGTGACGGTCGTTGACGACATCTTGTGGTGCACTTGCTCAGATCTTGTTAGATCTTGTTAGACTATACCTCTCGCTCTGTTATGTTGTGTGGTTTCTGCAAAGTGTATGTTATACGTATCAAATGTGTATACTCTTGCATAAATCCCCCATCTCAAGGCCCCAGTCTCACCTCATGCGTATATATACATCCCCCTTTCTATCAAACCTTTCATCCTTCTCTTTTTTCACATCCAAAGGTGGTCCACTTACCTTTCATTACTCGCATTCGTGGCTCCGCTGTTGAGCAGAGACTCTTTCGCGCCTTCCCATAATCCGTCTTAGCCTTCGATCAGCCAGTCCACCAAGTAATAAGAATTAGGAGCGGGCATATAGGAGGGATCCTTTCTTTCACAATGCTCATACTGGTTGATGGGCAGCTTCCATCTCTCCTCGCTTAGGAATGAAAGGGAATGGGAACATCCTTTCTCTTTTCGTATTTTTTTTTTCCGTTGATAAACCCCGCAGATGTGTACTTATATGCGGGCGGACTTTGACCTTGTAATACATCATTCGGAGTCACAGACTTATAGAATGTTGGCCAAGGTGTGCAAAAAAGGAGGTTTGAAGGCGAATGGCTGAGCGGAATCGTTGGTGACGATCCACATTGCACCTAGCAGAGGGTCACACAAATCGGCGTAATGTAAGCAATAAAGGAGAGGTGCTGGAAATGAACCCGTCTAGACAGTATGACAGCATCAATGCCTAATAATTGCCTTCTTCCGCTGTCCTGTAAAGTTGTCCAAAGAGGCTTTTTTGGAAAAATGCGTGAAGCTCGCTTGGTGAAAACCCTGGGATATGATGCCACACCCCATTCTACTCCGAGGAATAGGTCGAGGAGAAGGGCAGCGGTCCAAGACCGGACCATGTACATCGGTGCCGACCGCGTCAGAATAGCAAGCTACACAATTTGCTGGCTGTGCCGAGGATGACATCCTTTGACCCATACCTTCGTAGAAGAACATTTACCAAGCTCTTTTGTTCAGTGATGACTTCCCGGTAATGAGCCGCGTAGTTTGACTTTTTGTTGCCATTCGGTCCGTTGTGATGATAAAGCGACAGGTGGCCATGTGATGCAGACTCCGGTGGGAATCAACAATTGCGCTTGCAGTATTTGGGTGGTGAACTTCGGTACCAAAAAGTCACAGAAAAGTTTTTAGTCCGTATGGTAATTCTTTCCGTACAGTGGCAATGTGATCCTTGAAGCTCGCAAGTGATGATCCTCGCGTAATTGAATTCCACAGTTTTCCTCACATGAGAGCTTTGAAAGATGTAAAATGCAGACCATTACATGTAGACGAAAATCCCAAGCATCCCGAGACCATTCGTATATGATGGATGATCTTCGTTACCTCTTGCCGCACTGCCACATTCACTAATGCCGATAATCTTCTGCTCTGTTGATAAATAATGCTCGATGGGACCTGAATTCTGCCTTCGTTCAACTTCGTCGCTGATTCTGTTTTCTATTCTTATTACTTCTTATTACTGTACTGGTACTTACAGAAAAGAATGTCCTCCCCCCCCACCCCCCCCCTTTTGATGCGCGATGCGTTTTTGACTATACTCCATAACTATGATTTTGAATTGTTCACGCATGTACTTATAATTATCTGATTCTTTTCCATAATGGCACCACCCCAGCAGGTCACCCCCACTACCAAGCGAACTATGAGTGGGCCAGGAACAACATGAAGAGGGACTGGCGGGACGTTATTTTCACTGATGAATGTGCGTTGGAGCTGGGGGGAGGAATTACGAGGCGGCCAAACAAGGACTACCCGACGCGTAGGCGAAACGTACGCTCCGCAACACATCCTATCAACCTTCCATTCTGGTCGACAGAGCCTGATGGTTTGGGGAGCGATTAGCTACTACCAGAAATTTCCTCTTTTACCCCTTCCCCTGGCTCCATCGACGGTCAAAAATGGTGGCAGGACCAAGGCCAAATCCCTCAACGGACTCAGGTACACCGAAATGGTGATCAAAGGCGTCTTGGGGGGCGAGGGTGGTATCCTTAGGTCGCTGAGGTCCTCCGATTTCGAAAACATCCTTGTGTCGGAGGATGGAGCTCCCTCGTATCGCGCTGCCGTTGCGAAATAAAGCAGAGAGAGCCGAAATGGGAATCGAAGCCCTTGACCATCCCCCCTCTTCTCCTGACCTAAATCCCATAGAGAACGGATGGTATCTCTTAAAGCAAAGGTGGCGGCTTCCCCAGAGTCGGTGCATCTCTTGACGAGCTCTGGGAACAAATACAGAAGGCGTGGGATGAGATCGACCTGGAGCAGATCAGGGATCTCATAGATGAGATGGAACAGAGGCTTGTAGCGGGCGGTATGGAAAGCGAAAGGGAAGTCTACCAAGTACTAGATTATTGTAAATTATACATAGAATCTGCCTGTGTATTTGGTTTGCCCGGAAGCATGCATTGTAAAATGATACATGCAATCGATGCTGTTAGTATAGGTAGAAAAAGGGGATCAAAAGGGGGGAGAGGGTACATTCTTTTCCGTAGGTACCAGTACATTAGCAAACTGTGAGCGAACATATTCGCCAAGCACCCGAATTTGATGCGACACCCCCTCCCCCCCCCCCCACAAAGCAATGATCACCATCGCCACAATGAACGTCTTTGCTATAATAATGATTCGTGTTAAGCCAATGTCGAGCCGAAGTCTTTGGTGATCAAAGTCCCATCCGTCGCATTATTATCAATTCTGTTGCTCATGCCGATTGATCGCCTGACCGAAGGAGACATGCATGGAAATTTATGACTTCTTGTTCTTTGGGAATTAAGACCCTACAAAAACTATTACAATAAACCCTACTAGCAATGACAAAATGAAAACTCTCCATAGGCTGCTGACCCGCAAGCTCTTTTACAATCCAAGATTTCTTATAAAACATACATGAACATGGGGTTCCTGTAGATTCTGGTCAGCCGTAACTCTGATAATCTGTCATCCGACACTTACTCAAAGTCCGTCATATCATCGAAAGAGTTGACGTTCAAACTGTCCATATCCTTCCCCTGCGCTCTCATAATCTGAGCAAGCTCGGCCTTGTAAGCCTCGGCCTCTTCCATGGACATGATAGACATGTCTTTGAGGTTCGCAGGAAGACCCAAGGCAAGTCGGCGAGCTTCCTGGCGCCTGTTGAGGAGCCTGAGGTACACGCCCATTAAGATGACGAGGATGAGGAGGATACACCAGCAGGCAATGTCGACGTAGAGACCAGTATGGTAATGAGGTGCCCTGAAGAAGTACATAAGATAAATGCCTATTAGAGTGAGAAATGAAAATACTACTCACTCTCGTGAAAGGTAGACTTGAGGGCCGACAATCTAAATTCTGAGGATTAGTTTTTTATCGTAAAGAGGCGGTATGAAAAGTCCACTCACGTTGCCGACAGTGAGAGCGCCAAACATAGTAGCGGTAGTGAGGACTCGCTTGGTGGTACCAGCAGAGTTCAAGTTACACCAGCTGATCAACAAAGGCTCTGTTTTAACGTCAGCTCAGACATAACTTTGTGCAGTGGCGCCGTCATCACTTACGAAGGGCAGAAAAGAGGTAAGCGACATAGTAACTGGCCATGAGTCCACCAGTCTTGGTGCTGGGAACTTGGGTCAATGCACTGGCACCAGCAATCGGGAAGAGGCAGACAACACTATGAGCTCTTCGTCAGCTTCCTACGTGCATGTAATCTCTTGTCAACGAGTATAACTCACGCAATGACGGGCCAACGGAGCTTGATTTTGTTTGTCACGTAGATGGAAACCAAAAGAGTAATGATACCGATACCACCCGGAGGCATTTGGAGCAAGATAGTCGTGAATGTGTCGAAGCCGAAACCCTTGGTGATAAGACCGCCGAAAGCTCCGATACCACCGGAAGGGCAAGCGCAGCAGAACCACATTGCCGCCCACATGTATGTCTTGGGGTCCTTGTAAGTCTCCCAGAATTGGTCCCATTTGAATTTGGAAGCCTATGCGCAACATCAGTTAACTCAAATGCTGATATTGAAAGTATGCATACCTTGGTACCAGTGTTGTTCTCAGCAAGTCGGTCAATGGCGATGAGTCGGTCGTTACCCTTCTTCAAAAATCGAGCAGTAGTAGGAGAGTTGGGAAGCAATATCCAGACAACAGGCACAAGAACCAAGCTGAAGCCACCCATGAAGAGGAAGATACCCTGGTAAGACTTTATCTTGTCTGAGTTATCGCAAGCTTTGCCGATAGCATAAGAGAGCAAAGGACCGAAGATCGCAGCAAAAGAGTTGGCGATCTGAGTAGACAAGTTAGCAAATAGATAACTAGACGGGTTGTCAAGTGCTTACTTGGTAGGCAATGGTTCGATAAGATTGCTCTCGTCGAACCCACCACATTTGGGTGATGAGAATGAAAGAGGGCAAGATGGTGGCCTCAAAGACACCCAAAAACATACGAGCCAAAAGAAGGCCAGTAAAGTTCTTTCCGGCAGCTGTAGCCATGGTAACGATACTCCCTGCAACATGGCTTTAGCTGCATGTCTGTTAACTCACTGTGTGACTTACAGGCAGTCATGTTGAACATCACCCAGTACTTAACAGGGAAGACAATAAGAGCATAGGAAGACAAAGGCTGGCAGACAAGTTGCGCGCAGTAGCTGTATTGTTCGTTAGTCATGTGGCTCATCGCTCTCTCCTTTATTTTGGCTTACACGACACTGGAGAGCCAACTGTACTGAGTGCCAACCAAGTTGGCCTCTGTTTGCAGGTCGAAGACTGCAGCGTAACTGACACTTGCCTTATCGAGCTGCGAGATTTTCCGAGTAAGATTCCATAATGCCAGCATTTTGACCAGTAACCTACCTGTTGAATAAAATAAACGAGACACATGGGCAGACAGACGTAGAAATCAATTAGTCGCAGAATCCTCTTGTTGTCGGCGTGTGTGTACTCGACGTGACCACCGGCTTCTTCCAAAAGCTTTGCGGCATCATCGAGCTGCGTGTTAATGGTACGCTTCTTACGACCCTTCTCCATGTCATCGCGAGTGACGGTGTGAGCGACTTCGACGTGCTCTGTGAGCACCTTCTCGTCCTCCATAGATGAGTCGAGATGCTTGATTTCGGAAGTCATCGTTGGTTAGTGACTGTTTGAGGTTTGAAAAGAATTCCATGTTTGTTCGCCGCTGATTTGTCTTATATACATCTCTGTCCGAAAACAATTGACTCTTTGTCCCGCAATAAACATGACCGGGCCGTTGAGTCAGTCATTCCGACATGGACAGTTCCGAATCGTACTCGCAACGGCCCGCTTTCTGCGCTGGACTTGGCAAAGAAAGGATGTTTGAATGATGTGCCTTCTTTTTCCTCTGTCTTTCCACCATCTGTCATGTTGTTCCTCCATCAATGCACTTTTTGCTAGATTGGAGTCCCCGCTGGGGCCGCGTCGGGATCGGCAAAATAGAGTGAGCCCCACGGGGTGCAATATGCCTTGTCCCTTCGACAAATGATCTTTTCTTCACAATGGATGATGATTAAGGATTAAACATACTGCGATTGTTAGAAGTGCGTCTATTTTCCGGACGCCGATACGCCGAACACCGCAGCCCCTTTCGTCATGGATTATGCCTGCTAACAAGGCCTTGAGCTTTCTCGTTATGCTGTTTGCTGAGTTCTGCCCGTGTCCCATGCACTCGGCTATTACGAAAGGGTTAATAAACCGTCCGGTTGTCAATCAAGCTGAGACTGTGCGCGTGACTGCCGTTCCTGGCCGCTTTGCTTCTGTCTTTTTGTGATCGGTTCCAGGCACCAAATTTGTGTTTGCACTTATGCCCTCGGTTGTTTCTTAATCCGTGCTAACGAGCAAAGCGGCGTCTTCGACGCAGCATCCCCTCTGTCGCGAAAGAATCAAAGAAGATGTCGGCGTATTACAGGATTCAAAGGCAGATGAAAAGACGAAACGCCCTATTCCCATCATCCAGTCCTTGCTTATAGTTATCCAATAGAACGAGCATGTATCTCTCTTGTCTTCTCGTTCACCTCTGGTTGGGATCAGAAAAGAAAAAATGACTTGATGTCATCAGGTACAGCTGATCATTCCATTACTAAGGTACGCAGGTAATCAATTAGTTACCTGTTGTAACCGCAATTTCTACTACATAAAATAATAGTTCGCAGTGGCAAATATGATGAGGCTGCGAGTAGTTACCGAGCGCGCGCGGTTGTTCCTTCGGCGTCTATGGATGGTGAAAACTCAGCAAACGGTGCCAACTGTCCTCTTGGCAAGTTAAAGACTAGCTGACTAGGTTGGTAGTTTGTGCTCGAAATAGACATCCGATATCGGGCAGGCTTGTCATTCATCTGTATCATTCCCGAAAAGAGATTACGTTAGACATTCCGGCCTCCGGGGCCGATGACCGTACAAGTACTGTAGACGGTGGTATTCTATATCTGTACAGTATGTATAGTGCAGAAATGCAAAGCTTTGGCTCTGGTAATTGACAACATAGTGAATGCACAGGGCTCCAACTGATAATGGATGCTACAACTTCTCCTCTGGCCAATCCCTCAGATATTTGACCACACTTACTCCTCATCATCCTCTCCCAATATGCCCACACTCCTGACCTCCCCTCCAGCTGCATACACGGTCGTCTCATTCGCAGCTCCCCCCTCAACGTACCCTTCTACCAGGTTGAATATATCAGAATGACTTTTACTTCTAGTTCTTGTCGTTGGGGGAGGCTGGAAAGAGAGTGTACCCGAACGAAGTCGTCTTCGCGCAGAGGCTAATGAAGTCGGAGAGGTGGGGTATGATGTATCTTGTCCGTATACGGAGGAAGAGGGGGAAGTGAGGAGAGAGGTGGTTGTAGGTCGTCGACAGCGCACTGATGAACGTGGGTTGGGAGGTGGAGAGAGGGCAAAGGCAGTAGGCACGGCTGTTTGCACTCGACGAAGGCGAGGAAGGGTATGTGGCTGCGATGATTTTGATTGATCCTGAGGTTGTACATCCAAGAATGGGTCGAAATGACGTGGAGGAGTACGGGGTTCTCTGGGGAAGACGACAGATGGTGAGGGGAGTCGACTGTTTCTAGGTGTCGGGGAGCCAGAGTCAGAGTCAGAGTCCAATTTGGCAAGTGAGTCCGTGTCGACGGTAGGTCGCTCGTTGATAATAGAGCTTCCTGAAAAACCTGTCTCGGTTGTTAATGCCTGCTGCCTCGACAGATCTTGAGCCGCGTCAATCTCTTCAGACATGACCTCTGTCCTTCCACTTGGTACATCAATCTCTTGCCCATCCTTGGCAACGACCCGATTTCCCTTCCCAATTTCCTCTTCCATACTTTCCGTCACATCTACATCGAGTGCTCCAACTTCTTGCTGATCCTTATCCATACCTGCTGCTTGCCTCTGTTCCCTCTCTATCTTTGGCAAGGTTGTCCTCACCCATATACCGACATTGTTGATTGCCGTCGTCGTGGCAGGCAAGAACGAGAACATTTGGAAAACATGTACCATATCTTCGTATAACTCATGTGTCACGTTGATTCCCGCAAGAGTAGCTTTGTGCGCGATGAGCGTGATTTCATCTCGGAGCACTTCAGAGTCGCCAGACTGGATGAGCATGGGTGGTAAGCCGTGGAAGTCACCGAATAGCGGAGAAGCGTAAGGGTGGGTAAGGTAGGTGGCGATGCCTTTGGGACCGAGATAACATCCCACTGGGTTAAGATGATCTGGAACGAGTCAGCCTCCTTGCTGCTTCTCATCGGGTGAGTCAAGAGTAACTTACCATCAGTCTCGGGACGAGGCACTACGTCAGAGTCTGCATTCTCATCCCAGCTCCCACAACTCATCGTTAGATCTACCCATGGGCTCATCAATATTAGACCTGCTGGGAGTTTGTACCCTTCATCACGGAGGTACATGCACAGCGCCAAACTGAGGCCTCCACCTGCAGAGTCGCCTGCGATGATGATATTCTCCGGAGGTATGGAAAGAGGGGGAGACAAGAGTCGTAAATAGCCTAAGAGAACGTCGTGAAGAGGGAGGGGAAAGACATGTTCGGGTGCAAGCCGGTATGTTATGGCTGCATCCTGAAGTTAGTCGAGAGACTGTGTGATTCTACAAGAGACGTACCGAATACTCGGGCATTGCAAGATTTGCTCACGCCGATAGTGATAAGTCTGTGAGTAGCAGCGTTACCCACATAGTATGCGCCGCCATGCACATAGTAAATGACTCTTTCGTTTGCTTTCCCCTTTTCCTTTAGAGCTTCAGGTTCAATTTCTACTTTTGTCTGTTTTGAACTCCCTTCGTTTGGCGAGAGGTTGTGTCTGAGGGATGTACGTTGTTTCTTCGACCTTGCTCTCTTCTCAGCTCTTAACCTCTTCCATACCTCAGTGCCGACCACCCATTCCCCCGAAAGCTGGCGGCTTCCCGTCTCTGCAACATCCAAATCTCGCAGAAAGCCCTTTGCAACCTGCTCTGCTTTTCTTCGGGGGACGGTGAAGGTGATAGGAGTAACAACCGCATCTCCCGGCAAAGGCACCAAAAAGTGTAGAGAAATAAATCTCCTGATGAGCACAATATCCGCGAGACTTGAGTGATCTGCTATATTTCGCATGAACGACGTGATGAAGGTCATTCGATATCCCCAGCTCGGTCGTTTAGGCCCGAAGAGAAAATGCGAGATCAAGGCGAGCGCAATGTGTATGCCTTTCGTGAACACAAAGCGGATGAATAGCCACCATGTTGGCAGAGTCCAAAGAAGGGGGCTTGCAGATGTAGGTGGTGGTAGGCGTTGACGAAGTTTTGGATCGACTCGAGATGATGGTGGAAGGGGGGATGGGGTTCGTAAGGGGTGAGACGTGGTGTAAGTCTCGAGAAGGTGACGGAGAGGAAGAGGTTGTGCGGGAGGAAGGGTAGAGGATGACATGCCTTGGGTTGTGTGACCCTCTGCTTAAGGATACTGTACCTCTAGGCCGAGCTTTCTTCGACTACGTAGATCGACAGAAGATAAAGTGCGCGAGATGTCAACCAAGCTGGCAACTGATGCCGGGATTCCCAATGTCGGCGTTTGGGACAGGGACAGAGATATTAGGTTGGCGCGTGGATATGTAGGAATTAGCAGGGAGACTGGTGAAAATAAAGCTGTGTCGAACTTTTTAGAATGTAAATGGACGTGAAAAGAAGACGAATTTATAACACCTCGCTGTCGTCATATAAACAACCGGCGACTGGCGGACGAATGCCCGAAGCGATTGGGATAGGGAGTCGTGGGGGGCTTATATGTTCCTCGCCGCTGTTGTGCTGGTTAAATAAGTTACGTACTACGTGCGCATAGATTTAAGTCGAGCTTGTAACCCTATTTTTGGACGGTTAGTTCACTGCTGCACATCTTGGCCCACAATTAGATCCACCATCTCATGATTTAGTCGTACACATCCTTTAGAGATAAGGAAAGGTTAAATTTCGCTCTTTCATTGTATATATATGAGCGAGGCGGTCATCGCAGATATTTAGTACTACGTATTTCGTCAACACCGAGCTTATGCCAGACCACTGCACAGCTGCTGCGATGAATAACTCATACAGATGAACCATGCCCATCCCGTCCATGCATCTATTCGTTAACTGCTGCTGTTGCAGCTGCAGCTGCAGCTGCTGGTTGGCACTTTGAAAGCACCGACGACTGACGTGTCCATAATTTATAAATGATCAACAACAAACACGCACGGCAAACCGCGTCTGGATGTCATGATGATATTTCATCACATCAAGTCATCGCCTTACGCGTCATTGATTTTATAAATCATCTCTTGGTCCCTTTCCTCCGTATATCAATATTTTTGACATCCTACTTCCAGCTAAGATATACCCAACAAAATGATGCTCGGAGGTGCTCCTAAATGCGAGAGCTGTAGCAAGACAGCTTATCATGCCGAACAAGTCATGGGGCCAGGCCGAAAGGTTCGTAATACGAGTCCCGCTAAGCAATTTCACACTAACCATGAGCAGATAT
This sequence comes from Cryptococcus deneoformans JEC21, assembly GCF_000091045.1. NCBI lineage: Eukaryota > Fungi > Basidiomycota > Tremellomycetes > Tremellales > Cryptococcaceae > Cryptococcus > Cryptococcus deneoformans. Next base: position 1,332,479 of record NC_006691.1, read on the forward strand.
ATCATAAGCTATGTCTGAAATGTCTAAACTGCGGTAAAAGACTGGATTCTGGTAGCCTTGTTGAGCACGATTCCCATGTAAGTTCACGTAAAGTGTAACAACGACAACGCTTCGGCAAGATCGCCGAGATAAGCTGATCTCTGTATCATGTTAGCCGTACTGCCAGAGATGTCATGTCGTCTTGTTTGGAACAAGAGGTAAGCGGAACACGATTTATTACTTCACCCATCTAACATCTTCCAGACCTTCGACACGCCAACGTCCTCCCCTCCATCCCCTCAACACCACCTAAACCAACCCCTCCTCCATCTGTCATGACTCCTTCATACCACCGTCCTGCCTCTCTCACAACCTCCTCTTCCCCTCGTCCTCTACCTCCTCCAACAGAATTCTACCGCCCTCCCCCACAGCGTTCTACACCACCTCCTGAACCAGCAACTCCAACCGACCCCACCGTCCCTATTACTAAGCCCAATTTCAGAGAACAAAGGCCGATCAGTGTACCTTTTGCTGGAGGTGCAAAAGCGCTAGACGATAGAGGGTTATTGAAGAAAGGGGAGAGCCCAAGGAGTAAAGTGGGAGGGAGGATAATAGGGGATGATATGTGTGGAGGATGCGGGAAGAGGGTTTATGCTGCGGAGCAGGTAAGTGTTGAGGCTGTATACAAGGCGGTGTCAAGGGGCTGAAAGGACGCTAACCGTACCGTAGGTATTTTCTGTTAGCCATAAATGGCACAGATGGTGTTTGAAATGTAACAAGTGTAAGACGACATTAGATCCCTCAAAGGTATCTGATAGAGAAGGCATTCCTTACTGTAAGAACTGTTATGCCAAGGTAGGTTTCGGCGCAGTTGGCTTCCTATTTGCCTTTATAATTGACATATCTTTGGAGGAATTCGGCCCCAGTGGTACTTTAAGATAACATCCTCATTGGAAAGCAGCTGGGTTATTTGGTGGGTTTAAGAGGCTACCTTGTTTGTTTTGGGTGCGACGCGCATAATGGGGGTCATGAAGTAAAACGCAAATAGATGACAGGAAACCATTAGATGCTATCCAGGCCTGGAGCTTGATTTACTTACTGGTTATCCTTAGTTAGTGGTTCACGGACATACTGCATGCACAAATAATGCATAGTTCAGACCATTCAAATGATTTGCACTATGGATGGCACTTCTGGCTTCTTGCCTTATCTTTTTGTTTAACCACCGGCGGATCTGCTGTACCTACCAACTTTCTTCGCCACCTCGCTTATCCTCAAACATTTGCTCCACATACGCCTTTGATTCTTCTTCTGTCATATCCCCCGCACCTTCTTTGGAAATACACCAAGCTACAGCCTCTCTTACTTCGCGGGGCATTGCATTAGATGATCTATTTTATCCCCAATACACAGCAGAAGTAACAGTCAGCAATCTCTCCTCGGAACTTCTTTTACATAGCTGATTAAGGAAAGGAACTCACCCAGAGATGAACAACCATCCCTTCTTATCTACGATCCACTCTTTTACATACTCTTTATCCCTTTTTATCAAATGCTGCACGTAAATTCTTTCTTCCTGGTCTCTACTCGCCGCGACTTGGATTTTGACACCCTTTTCGCGGTGCACATCCCATTCGGATTCGAAAAAATAATCTGTGGTGGACGATCGACAGCCAAAGTAAAGGGACGTATCTATTTGAAGAGAAGAAATAGAAGGAATGGATTCGATTCCGTCAGAGGGATTTTTCTATCATGGAAGTGGGAAAAGACGAGGGCACTCACTTTTGGCAGCACCTTGTCTGACTCGGATCTCTACGAAAGCCCTCATAGGCGCAACACCCGTCCCCGGACCGACAAGGATGATAGGTACTTCAGGGTCTTGAGGAAGGAACAAAGTTGGTGAAGCGATGTGTATTGGGATGCGCGTACCTGTATTCAAAGAACTCATTAACTTTCACTGGATTAAGGGTTTAAGATGGGCATGAAGGAACGCACCCACAGGGAGTCCGTTGAGCCATGATGAGCAAAGACCTTTCCTTGGGATTTTTAGATTGGTTTTGTACTCGATCAAAGCGACGAGCAGCTGTACTTTTCCCGGATGATCCTAAGAAACGAGAATCAGAGTGTGAGCATGATGCCAATCTCCAGATTTTAGGTACTCACTTCCCATGAGCTTGCAATTGAGAATTGCCGTCTTCGAAGAGGAGGGAGTATTTCCAAGATATGCGACATGGGTATTCGAGTGAACCTAAAGTCTGCTAGTGTCTCAACTATCGTGCGTGACGGCCTAGTCGCGTATGTATGTATCTCATCCTGGAAAAATTCTTCCGGTCAGCTTGTCATGGACTTTAGATACACTGGGAAGACTCACTGGATCGGATATAAATTCATCGAGACGCTCCCTCTCCATTTCGTTCGTGCTAAGACGTCGCAGCCACTCGAAAAAGCTTTTACGGGGAGAATACCGTATGTCGAGATGATTTGTCAGCAACGAACGTAAAGTCGTCGGAGTGCCAGCTGGTGGAAGATGGGAAGGAAGGGGTTGCTCTTAAAATAAAGGTCAGCAATTGATTAGGAGGTGGTCAAAGAAGTCGGGAACGCACCATCAAGAAGAGACTCGATAGTGACGACTTCATCCGCTTGTGAGGTAAGCTCCATCATCTCCAAAAACATGTTGACATCATCCTCCCTGGACTGGGGTTGTAGGGAGCATATTGATCCGGCAGTGTAAGGTTTCCTGGCAGATATGGTTAACGTGGGCGAACGGATCGCTTTCCTCCCAAGTTACTGCACTTACGTATCAGGGTCGTCAAACTCCAGCTCTATCTCCCTTACATCTTGCCACCAATCTTTGCTCGTTAATCTAATATTCTTTTTGAGCGTAGCCCAGACCCAATCATCTGGCTTGGTTCTAGATGTTGAAGCTTTATCTCTGGCTTGATCTTCGACTCGGACGGGAGCAGGTTTGCCATTCGGAATCGGGAATGAGATCGAAAGGCGTTCCAACGATAGATCGTGTTCCACGGATTTCGAAGTGGAAGCGGGAGAAATCTTGTATATTGGCGGAGGTAAAACAGTGGATTCAATAATTTTGGGAGTTGGAGATATTAACGGCAGATAAGGCAAATAGAGGTCTAAAGTTTGCTGGAGCCATGGCAAAAAGGCGTCCTCAATACTACAGAAAGTTAGCTTTGTTTCATGAATAAGCCCACTTTTCACATACCCATTTGGTGATCTCTCATCCCCCCAAGCTGGTTCACCCATCTTTGTAGCCCCCAATTGCTCCATCCTTCGCAGCAACATCTTCCCAGCGTAACAGAAGCGCTCGTAACTGCTATCCCCAAGTCCAAAAAGAGCGAAGTGTACATCCTCCAGAATGTCCTCCGGTAATGATGACCGCAACAAAGCTGTCCAAAGAGGGAGCATAGCCGGGGGTGGATCTCCTCTTCCGTGGGTCGAGGTGAGGAGTATCAGAAGATAGGTATGTGGAAGGGCTGAAATGGGGAACTGGTCCATTGGGAGACAGGTCACAGCTCTGCCGTTTGCTCTGAAAGCGCGGGCCACGCGCTCCGCTGTATCTTGAGCATTGCCAGTTTCTGAAGCGTATAATATCATGGGAATCATGGTGAATGGCGACGTGCTCGCGTCAAATAAGAAATGAAAATAAGAAATGAGGAATGGAAACAACAAATATTACAAAAATGTTGACGGATGTAGTAGACCTGTTCGATTATGGGACTGGCAGAACCTCCACTCGTCCTCCACCGCCGATGAGTTAACGTTAATGTGAATAAGAATGAAGAAGAAATCATTAAAGTACAGCCTTACTTAATAATCTTGTTTATTGTGCGCTGTCATCGGTCATGAGATATATATTTGTTTTGATTTGATCTGACCATACATTTACAATGATCCCTTGTCATCTCATGCAATGATTCCTTGCTACATGATATTGACGAAAGTTAGGTATATACCTTACAACCCTATGAATCCTACAAAATATTCGACAAATTATTAGGCAGAACTGTTACGGCCGTTTTTGCAACTTCCCGAAGGTCTTCTCAAATACCCGCACTCAAAGCTCCAGGTTCTCTGTCTTTCTCAGCGTCTGCTCAACGTTTCCGTCCACCACATCATCATTCCAAGCTGGAACCTCGGGAACCAGCCGAATGAGGCCAATCATAGAAGGCACAGCCAGCGCCCAAAGGGCGCACATAACGTAGAATGGGATTCTGGCGTCGCCGACATGACTGTTGATGCCGTATGCGATGGCTTGACCGAGGGTTTCGAAACATCGGAACAAACCTCCGGTACGGGCTGATGATTTAACGTCCGCGGAGAAGGTACCGAGGATCCAATAGATGCTCAGCTGGGTCCAGTATCCAGTAGTAAAGATGAAGAAGTAAGGGAAGTATGCTTGAGCCCACTCTCGAGTATTCCTGAGAACACGGAAGAGTATGGATCAATATTATGATTGATGTACAAGCTGTAAGCGAAACTTACAGATTATAATCAAAAGCTGTTGTGGCGTTGCCATACTTGCCGAAGATGACACCGGTCCAGATAAGGCAAGCGGCCTGAGGGACGGCCCAGAAGGCGAGAGCTACCCAAGCCCTAGTCCGCTGTTTCCAACGTCTATTGTCGAGTAATCGCCCATAGATGGTGACCATAATGATTGTGCAACATGCTATGGCTTGTCAGCATTCTAGCATTACACAGCACCGAGTAAGCTGTTGCAACGTACGGACAATGAGACTCGACAGCGCACGAGCTCGGGTAGAGAAGTGATTGGTGAGGTAAGTCCCATAAACCCCACCGTAGAAGAACGAATAGAAAGCGGGCATAAACACAAGCCATGTCTGCAAAGTGTGGGTTAGCGTTATAAGCCTTGGTCGCATGTAGTCTGAAAGAACTTACTCTCTTGTTCAAAGCGTGCTTGTATAACGCGGAGAATTCATTCTTCCAAGTCATGTCGCGAGAATAAGGAACATGCGACCCGTCACTCCTTCGAACCTTCTTAGTAGGGCTCAGAAGAAAGGCAAAGATGAAACCGGATGCCTCTGGAAGACGCTTCATCAGCATCAAGATCGGTAACTCGTCCTTGCAACTCACCAAAGCCGACAAAAATAAGGTAGGTGGACCAAGAGATGCCACCGGCACTGGAAGAGCTGTAGTTGGTCGCAAAATTGATAGCACCTCCAATTACACTGCCAGAGTTCCTCATGGCAGACCAGATACCTAAGGAAATATTAGTTTCAGAGGATAAAGACTTGAACAATTCACCCACCAAGGTAAAGGCCTCGTTCGTGCAGGTGGGGATACGATAACATAGCCGTAGTCTCGGCGACATACAGGAAGCCACTTGTTATACCACTAACAGTCTTAACATCAATCACATGCGTCAGATAGCGTTTCATTTTCGGTCATTGCGAAAACGCATACCTTCGCGAAAATCAAATACCAGTCAACTTGGAACCGTGCTCGAACATAATAACCTGAACCACTAAGGGGAAAAGAGACACCCGCAATAATACACGACCATTTGATTCCGATTTTATTGATAAGTGGACCACCGACCAGAGTGATAGCGCACGACGCAGCGTAGTTGAGGCACGTAGCAAGGTTGGCAAGATAGGCTGTGGAAAGACCACCACCCCCCAAGTTGGAAATGGCGTCAGACATTGCGGGACCGACGAAGGATAATCTATTGAGATTCGTGTGTCAGTGAAGCTTTCCAGTGACAAAGATTTAAGAAGACTTACGCTCCAAAGAGGATCATTTGGAACAAGGTTCCTCTGTAGAACCGAGTGGTCCTGGAAGCATTGAGGTAGGCGTGATCGATCTCTTCTCCGAGGTTGGCCTCCTCAGCAGTAGATGGTTCATAGTGAACATCGGCCACATCTATTTTGGTCCCAAGTTCTTTTTCATCTATTCGGTCGACGTTGCTGATTGGGACAGCCATGGCGGCGGAATGATTCAATAATTGATTTCGATTCAATTGATCGAAAGAAGAAGAAACAAGACGAGTTGTTGGTTACTGATATACGCCACCGCCAGTTATGAAATAGCACCTAGCCATTCAAGGCGTTCATCTCTGTCAGATGATCTTATCTTGTACGTATCTTGCAATATGCCGATAAGCTGAGTGAGGTTTGGGGAGAGGGGCTCAGACAAATGCCTGCATGCTGATTAGCCGATGCATCAACTTAGATTCAGATGCATTGTCTTAAGCGACGGCTATCATATAAGATTGCCATGAAACACCATAATCACATAGTAATAGGGTAAAAGCCCGGCGTTGATGGCGATAGGTAGCAAAATATTAAGTTGTGTCGCCTACCGTGAACATGTTATGCGTTGTCCGCTACGACTAGTAGTGCGTAGTGATTTCGTAACGTAATACTTATCTCTCTGTACATGTGACGCTCAGGAATAAGCAGTGTAACCAATGATCAGCTAGAAGAGTTCGCATCCGATCAGGAGCCAAAACGGCCTTTTGTCCATACATGGAACAAGCGACGGGTAACAAGTAAAAAGCGCCGGGTAAGAAGTAAAACCCGAAGGTAAGACGGATCGGCCCGAAAAAGCCTTATCGCTACAGCGACTCTGAGTGCCGCCCGTCAAGTTCACGGCAATCAGGTCGATTCGCGATTCGTTATTGTGTTTCATGGCTCATGACATGTTGCGATTCGTTAAACATTGAAAATAGATGCATGTCAATCTGTGTGTAGTACATAGACTGAATCCTCCCAGGCCATCCCTTCTTTGCCAACAATAACACTCCACCAACGACGTACAACAGAACATGTCAAACGACCCTTTCGAAAGTGTAGTCATCACGGTAACTCTCTCCGATCGGAAGCTCGCGGAGGTGAGACGCGTGTTCAAGAATGTATTCTACCATCCAGATGGGAAAGTACCAGAGGAACACCTTGCCTTGGTGGATATATGGTACACGAGCTGGTTGGGTCTGCCCAAGGATATCAAGACAATTAGCCAAATCCCTCGCACTAGAATAGTGCAACTATCATCAGGTCCGCCACATGACCATTGCCATCATCCTTTTGTGCAGGCGGGCTGACTACTGGTCCTTCAGCTGGAGCCAATATCTTCCTCGGGACGGAATTGATGAAGTCAGACCAGGCCAAGAAGAAGATTGCTGTGTGCTCGTCCTCAGGTTCGTGCGATTCTCGTCCCATCGTAGTATATCCCTCATGACTCACGTCCCTGTTCTTCAGGCATCCACACTCTGTCTATCCCGCAATACATTATCTGTAATGTGATAAACTGTAAGGTGTGGATTTATCTTATTTATCATGCTGAAGGGAATTCAGTGTACATGAAACTTCAAATACAATTCCATCTCGCCCGAACCAATGCAGAATGGCCTTCAAGAGACCAGGTTTTGCAACATGCTGGTGCTGCAGGTCAGACACATCCCGGAAACCGTTGTTTGTATGGCAAGACTATTGGAATGTTGGTACGTTTGAAGCTTGATACAGTACGCATTGAGTGCAAAAACTGAAAGGCAACAGGGATATGGGCACATTGCTCGTGAAACGGCACGACTATTCAAAGCCTTCAACTGCAATGTGATTGCTGCAAACTCCAATGGGGATAAACGACCGGAAGAGGGGGTGAGTTGGTTCAACACTTACTGCCACACGATGCAACTCTAATGGTATAACCAGTTTCGACTGCCCGGCACTGGAGATGAAGATGGTAGGATCCCCTTCTCATTTGACTTATCATAGCAGGCCGTGTTGTCGCTGATGTGGGCCCCATAAAGGCTCGATACCCGGCCAATACTACTCTACAACCGATCCCGAGTCTTTCAAGGAATTTCTGTCCCACTGTGACGTTCTCGTAGCCAGTCTGCCCTCCACACCGCAAACGACCTATATGTTGACTGAATCGCATCTACGTATGTCTCTTTCTATTACATATGATGCTCAGGCTAAGACACTTTAGGTTCATTGCCCGAGGGCGCTGTGTTTGTTAATATCGGTCGTGGGGATTTGATACGTTCGGGTAAAGATTTATTCATCCCGAAGAAAATCAACGCTAATGGCATTGTATCACCTAATAGAGGATATCCTCGCTGCATTGGACGCAGAAGGAGGCCTTTTCGGCGCTGTACTCGATGTGACCGATCCGGAGCCTCTTCCCTCTGGGCACCCGCTCTTCACACACCCTAGTGTTATCGTGACTCCACATACAAGTGGGAGCTTTGAGGGGTATTTTGATAGTGGTGCTGACGTGCTGCTTGCGCAAGGCGATCGATTGAAGCAGGATTTACCTCCTATCAATGTCGTTGATCCTACCAAAGGTTATTAAGCTGTTGTTATGTAAATATGTAGTCTTACGCCTATTGCTCTTCAGCCGCTTTCAAATTCCCACTCGCATATACTGTGTCCTATGGGCGACGAAATGGATCGTGAATGGTCATCCACATTGTAATGTCCATTAGATGATAGGGCAGTCCAATATTACCACCTGCCGGGCCTCCAAAATAGAATTGCAAGTTGCTTGTCAAGTAGCTACGTATAATTACACGGATAGAATGACCGGATAAATGCTCCGTGGCGACAGAATAAGTGCGAACAACCATCCATGAAATATAAGGAAAACTGATTTATTATCAAGCTTGCTCCAGACCCCACTCCCTCGCCAAAGCCCTTCCCATCCTTTTCGCACCTTCCTCCATCTCATCCTGCGGAGGCAAGGAAAAGCTAATCCTGACAAAGATCCTCTTTGCCTCTTGCTCCGGCGTCCAAACCGACGTCGAGGGCGCTTTAAAGAACTCGGAGGGAGCCATCAAGACTTTCTCATCGATCATCGCTTGGAAAACTTGTTTGGAGATCGTTTCGGGGTCTTCAGAAGGAAAAGATGGGTGGGACTCGATCCTGAGACGGACCCAGAGGAACATGCCTCCGGCGGGCTTGGGGATTTCGATGGTATTGGAGGGAACGTGCTTTTTGAGGAGGTCAATAATGGACAGGCACCTTTTGGAGTAAATGTCTGTTCATTTTGTTGGGTGTCAGTAGCCACTCGTGAAGTTTAGATGTGTAAGGTAATCACCTGAGATGTGAGGAATGTATTTTCGCTCGAAACCCTCGTGACCGCCCCAAGCTCGAAGGATAGCAGCGATAGCAGCGATAGAGAAACCAGATGGGCATTGCTAAATGGATAAAAACAACTGCTTTTCAGTCTCGACGTGTTACCATTGCTGGTTCTGACTTACAGTTGAGCTTTCTCGCGTATTCATAATCTTTTCCACAAGGACCTTGTGACCCGTAACGAAGCCTAGCCGACTACCTGGCGCTACGATCTTAGAAAAGCTGTCAACCCGGATGACTCGACCGTCGGTATCAAGCGACAAGAAGCTGGGAACGATAGGGCTATCAGCGCCATTCGGTCTGATTTGCAAGAAGCAGTCTAGATATTGATCATGTCAGTCTGATGGTCTGAGTTCAGTTATAGAATCAACACGCACATGGATCGTCCTCGCAGATGAGCAGATCCCATTTTCGACAAATCGCGTAGATCTCTTGTTTCCGGTGAGCAGGTACCGTCACACCAGCGGGATTTGAGCATGTGCTGTTGATCAAGTTAGCTTAGCCTTGTGTCGACAGGTGATATAATAGACTAACGGTACCATAACAAGCATCTTTGGCCTAGGGCCTCCTCTTTCTGTTTCGTCCCAGTTTGTAAGGATCTCGTCCAGAGCGCTTGGATCAATACCTTCCGAATCGAGCGGCACACCCAAGCACTTGATGCCCAAAGTCGCTGCAGGGCTAAGTAATCCAGGGTATGCTAATCAGGCACATCAGCACGGATGTAGAGCCAGAGTGAGGATTTGAAGTGCCACTCACCGAATTCTTCAACCAGCATGTAATCGCCCCGGTCGAAACAAGCTCGCATCACCGCATCGACTCCATCAGTGTTTCCCGCAGTAAGGAGGTTAATCCAGTCCTCATAAGGAGGCGCATGGACTCGCTCGATGTGCTCCTTAATCCAGCTGAGGAGGTGCTTGGTACCGTAAGTTGCGCTGTATTGGAGCTCCTCGGTAAGGTCAGGTCGAAGGGGTTCATTTTTCGAAGGCTCTTGATAAAGCGCGAGAGGAAGCATGTCTTCAGGTGACCGGCCTGCAAACGAATGTAAACGGCCAATATCAAGGGTGGAATAGTTAGCGTAGCTTACTGTTGTAGCCCGGGACAAAGACTGATTTGCCTGCGAATGGCACCGAAAGCGTCATGCCGTTGACTGGCCATGTCGAGGGATGGGGAATGCCAACTCCAAACTAAGATGTCATGATGATTAAACATTTAGCCAAGTCAAAAAAGACGGGGAACTCACGCTGATCATACCAGGGATCTCGAAATACGGTCGAAGCTCCTTCAATTGCGACCTTTTCCTCCCCGTAGTTTCCTTGCTGAAGTATTTAGTAAAGTCCACTGGGACGGGCGTGGAGTTGATGGAAGGCATTTTGAAGTGTGACCGACTGAGCTTGGGGAGCGACTACAGAAACGAAGGGATACTGCTTGTTGTTAAAGTATAGAGCGTCCTGAAAAGATGTGGTGGCTGCTGAGTTGTGGAACGGGGTGGTATTTGAAAAATGAAAAGGTTTTAGAAAAAAAGACTGCAGGAGATGACCGATGGATTCGCATGTGATCGGGAATTTAGCTTCTCGGAAGAGATAAGCGCTGCCATCTGGTTGTGAAGCTGGGGAGCATATAAGTTGGCAATGCTCGTCGGCTCGGCTGTCGTTTATCTTGCGTCTATCAATTGCAGCTGCGCCATCTATTACTCTATCGGGCAAATACACTAGACTATCTCGAGGTCCTTGCTGAATGCATCGTGTTTGCCGACGCTTAACACCCCCAGACCAATCAGGTATAAACAGAACACCGAACTGTACCGTGTACTTATCCGATGGATGTATACCATGAGATCCCGAGATCGTGATATTACGGGATGAGGCGGAGTTTCCTCTTACCTCGTAGTTTCTTTCGTCGAAGCATAACAAGTTCAGCAGCAGTTCAGCGACAGAGGTCCGGGGACTTCAAGGTCAAATCGCCGTCATAAAAGAGCTCCTTTCGTCGTTGTGCACCATTTGCTTCTTACATATATACCACACCACTACCTTGGTCAATCCACATTTCAACAATCAACGCGCATCATGGTACTTCCTATAGATAATCCTACCAAGTCCTTCTGGATTGAAGGGGCCGAGTCGCCTTACAGGGACCATCGTTCGACCCCCGATCTACCATCCGAGATAGATGTGGTGATCGTTGGCAGTGGTTACACTGGAGCAACAATGGCCTATTGGATACACAAGGTGAGCAACTATGATCCTATCTTCAGGAAGCATACTGACAATGTACGAAGTTCACTCAAAACGGGCAAACCCCAAACATGCTTGTTCTTGAGGCTAGAGACATTTGTGGAGGTGCTACTGGTCGAAATGGTGAGGTTCTCAATAAGACCATTGAAACACATTCTGATATTAACCAAATGTTGCAGGAGGACAACTAAGACCTCACTTCTACTCTCGCTATCCAGCTTGGTCTGCCCGCTTCGGCCCCGATGGAGCCCTCAAGGTCATCCAACACGAAGCCGCCCACTTGAAAGCGTTTGACAAAGTGTTCAACGAGGAAGGTATCGCGCAAAAAGTATGTTTCAAGCTTGGCGAGACTTTTGATGCGGCCATGTCGGAGGAAGCGTGGACAAGACTGAGGGGAGCGTATGAGCATATGAAGAAGGATCATGGGGAGAATGGCGACATTATCAAGCAGTGCCGATTGATTGAAGATCCGAAAGAGGCCGAAGAGTTTACGCAGATGAAAGGCTGTATCGGGGCTGTGGTACATCCCTCAGGGCAAGTGTAAGTGGTATTCAACGGCCCCTATATATCAGCGAGTTGTTTGCTCATTGAGTTATACGTTAGTTGGCCTTACAAATTCGTCCACGCCGTGCTGGAGCTCGTTATGAACACGGGCAAACTGAACGTCCAATCGCACACCCCTGTTTTGAGCGTCTCAGAAAGGGATAACGATGGGTATATCACCGTGAATACCGAACGGGGATCCGTGCGAGCGAAAACTGTCATCCATGCAACAGTGAGTGACAATGTGACTAGGCTCGCAAAATAATAAGCTGATGATGGATTCTTAGAACCGATGGGCATCGCATCTTCTTCCCGAATTCAAAAACCTCATCTTCCCAGGCAGAGGCACAATAGCAGCTATCAAGGCCCCCGAGGGGTTCCTGAAGCATACTGGTGCCCAACATTGGGATAGCATCGTCAATGTAAATACCATGCCATACCCTGCGTCCTATTGGCACTCAAGCTTACACGTAAAATATTCAGAATTACCATCTCCAACTCCCACCTCCCTTTAACACAATCATCCTCGGAGGCGCCAAACCTCTTACCGTCCATGATCCCAAGCAATACGTCAACAACGACCGTGAAGACCTACAGTTTGCAGGTGTGCCCGATTTCTATCAAGGCTGGCCACAGAGGGACATCGTGGGCTGGCAGGGTAAGGATCCGGCGGATTTAGAGAAAACCGTCGAAGAAGGTGGCGTTTGGACAGGAGGTGAGTATGAAAAGGAGTTACCATTGAGTGGGACGAACAAAAAAGCTGATCAGGAGGGGACAGTGTACTCTGCAAGTATCGATTCGTTCCCATTTGTTGGTCCCGTACCAGGCAAACCAGGACAATTCGTAGCAGCCGGTTTTGCAGGTCACGGTTAGTATTTTTTCTTTTCATCTGGCCGTTTGTTGTGTACATGCGAGTGGAAGCGAATAATGCTGACCCAAAATACCCAAAATACCCAAAATAGGCATGCCCAGGATCCTCGGCTCTACTGCCCATCTGACGCCAATTGTACTCTCCGAACTGGGCATCCACTACCAAACCCCGACTGCGGCTAACATTTTCCCGCCTTTGCCTGAACCGTTCTTCGCGACGCCGGATAGGGTGGAAAAACTGCAGGCAATAGATGCTGCAGCCAAGTTCCAGGAAGAGATCAATGAAGGTTTGCTTAGCTCGAAAAAGCCTTTCGCTGGGCCTGTTCCTCAGATTGTAACCACTTGATTGAAAACGAGGGGAATGATCTAGAAGAAATATTGTAGCTAAAAGCAGAAGGAGCCCAGTATAAGACTTTGTATACAAAGCATTAATTAGTATGTTGCTTATCACAACAAGCAATCAGTTAACGTAATGATCTTGTATCAATACATACTGTACAAATTTATGCAAATAAGACGAATCAAGATCGATTTGTCTGGGATTATTTATTGGTCTGGCAGAAAAATGGTGGAGATGGAATCATCGATACTCACTGATTTCCTCAATGCATACAGACGACTGATAATTTTCGTTTATAGAGGTGACCTCTGGCTAGCGCATATCCGAAGGGCTATGCAATAGCCGCAGAACTGAAGGAGATATGGAGATTTGAAAGAATGTACAGCAATCAAAGTACAAAATACAGCAAACGCGGGTCGAATTTACAGCAAAACCTAACTCGCTCGCTGTGCTGCGTAAGTTGTCCCGATCTCAGTAATGTCAAAGTAAAAGTGAACTTTTGTTACATTGCAGGACAAGGTGTCCCGATCTCAGTGCGTGCGTCCTCATTTCCCATCAATAAATAGAAGAAAGAAAGCTTCCAAGTAAAGTAGCACGTATCATACGTACGTAAATAGCTCGCTGTTGTTGTCATCGTTTTAATCTTCTTCTTATGATACACATGTGCGGCGTACGTCAACACGTAGGGAGCATAGCTGTTTCTTCGTCTCCGTCTGACGCGGGAGATGACCCCATCATCGGCTGGCTGGCATAGATTTCCTTCTTCCCTCCTGCCCCATACGTACAGCTGAAAAGCAAGTACTACTCTCACATTTGCATGCACCGTATGCAGTAGTGATACCCAGCCTGATGATCATCGTACAAACACGACATGCATAACAATAAACCACGACATAACACATATATCAACTATCGTACTTGGTCATCAAATGTGAGAAAGATGTATAAATCACAAGACCCTTCTTTACCCACCACTGTGTAATAGTCTAAGGGAGCAAAAAAGGCCAGTAAGCTACATTATCATATGAAGAGACACAATCGCGTGTGAGTTCAAAGGAAGAATTAAGAGTGGCAAAGAGGTTCTAGTGTGCGGATTGGGGGACAGGTTGATTTGCTGGGTGTTCATTTGGAGCTGGTTGGTCCCGGAAGAACATGGTAGTGATGTACTACGTTTCCCCTCAGTGTCAGTTCCAATGTTTCACAACAGTTGACTTCCACTTACCTTTTTACGATATCTTGTGGTTGTGCCCACGCCCAAAGTTCCATTCCTGATTGCACTCGCTGTCAAGTGGTTCAACACGACGTGGTTTGGCACTGCAAGCATCGAGTTGTCATCCACTCCCGCAGGAGGCGCGTGCTGGTATCCCGGCTGTCCCTTATGGTCTTTCGAGTCCCATAATCTTTTCGAATCGTTATTGACAATGACTTTATCGAGGATACGTGGTAGAGTGGGTGGAGCTGGAACGTTGGGGATATATGGTACAGATTTGAGGAAGGATGATAGCTCGTCGGGATGGAAACGGAAAGGAAGTTCTTCAATGTACTGGTAGAGAATAAGAGCAGGAGGGATTTCGCTTGTCCACTGTGATTCATCGGCTATGCACATGTCAATGTCTGTCTGACTAGTCACGTAACAGAAAAGTGCTACTCACTATCTTCTTCCTTGGCAGCAGGCTCAGAGTCCATAGCCCACTCCGCTTTGATCTCTTCAGCTGTTTTAGGAGCTTCCACTTCAATCCAGTTGACTAGTGTACCATCGTCATCAACGGCGGTTGATATTTGTTTGGAGCATCGCCAACTGTCGTCGACAATGAATTTCAAGCGGTATTGACCTGGGGGAAGGCGGATTGTGGTGTTGAAGTCGTGAGTACTAGTCCACAAATATCAGTAACAGAAATAAAAGTAGATCTGGTTGACCACACACCTTCGATGAAGCTTGATCCGCTTCGCCCATCCACCATCCCATGTGCCCGCAACATAAACATTCCTCCCCCCTCCATTCCATTGTATTTGCACATCCACCAGCCCATCATCCTTCGGTTTTTCCTCCTGCACTGGGACAATCGCTCCAAGATCTGACGGCCTCGGTTGAGCTTGTGCTTGTGCGGTTGCTTGCTGAACCTGGGGTTGATCTTGTCCTTTATCCTTACCGGGGATAGGGATAGGAATCGCCTTAACATTCCGTGCGCTGGGATCTTGAACACCGTATGGGTCAGGAAAAAATGGGTTGACATCCGATCCCATTGCTCCGCCTCTGGATCCTGTGGAACTAGCGGATAAGGTTGGTTCGAGCTTGCTCAAAGCTCCGAGAGAGTTTGCGCCTGCCAGAGGGCTGGCTCGTGCTCCAAGCTGATCCCGCCAGTATCTATTACTGCTTCCGGTTCCACTGCCGTTCGCGGCCTCACTTCCCAGCGAAGGTGCACCCGTCGGTGTACCTGGTAAAGGTGGGGAAGCGGGATGTCTAGCATGGTGACCTGCAGCGGTAGAGGGGGCGAAATGGTGTGATGTATGGGTGTGTGTTGTAGGCACTGGTGCTGCCGGGGTGAGTGCAGCAGGTGTGAAGGAGAGTTTGTTGAGATCTGGGAGCTCGAGTGATTTCCGGCGGCGTGGAGAACCTGATCCTGGACGGCCGCTAGACGGAGAAGTAGGATTTGAGGACTGGGGAGAGACATGACGGCGTGGCATGTGTATACGGAGCGATGGATGACGTTGGGGGGCATCGGTACTGGGCGGCGAAACCCTGGAGGGCTGTTGTTGATGAGAAGGGGTGTTCCCCATGGTCCGAGAAGGTTTGGGTATAGGTGTAATGCCAAAGAATGGGAATGGAAAGAGGAAATGGAATATATGGCGAGGTAAATATGGGGCCAAATACGAGGTGTGTCATAGCTTGTAGATACCCCAGAAATAGTTCGAGATTATTCCATTTCCTATATCCGCCGACCTGCTGGCAATAACAACTCTATACACCGTGTTTATACATCTACCTTAATTATACTGCTTGTACCTAATCATAAATGGCTTCAAGACCAGCACCCCAAGCACCGACACACTACTCACGCCACCGTCCACAAAGCATCACCGGCAACAATGCGCCGCAATCTCGCACAAAGCCACGGATCGGCCAGTATATCGTCGAGCGCACGCTTGGTACTGGCTCCTTCGGCAAGGTAAAATGTGAGTAACAAAGTGTATCGTCAAGAAAAATGTGAAGATAACATAGAGATAGTGGCGACACATGCTGTGACGGGCCATCAAGTTGCTCTTAAGCTCATCAACCGCTCCAAGATAACAACGCCGGATATGAACGCCCGAGTCAAGAGAGAGATCCAATACCTCAAAGTGCTCAGACATCCTCATATCATTAAACTGTACGTCCTGACTGCACTCTCTGTCGAGTTCTTTGTCTTGGCTTGCAAGAGCGAGCAAGTGGATGTGCATCACGCCGAGGAACAATGTCTCAGTTGCTAATGTATCACAGTTACGAAGTAATCACCACTCCTACAGATGTCATCATGGTCATGGAGTACGCTGGCGAGGAGCTCTTCAACTATATCGTCCAGAAAGGCAAGCATGGAGTGAGTATCTATCTGGTTGATATAGTGCCGCGGAGCCTTATTCCGCTCGGCGGCCGAATGTGTTTACCCCGTCAATTTGCGAGTATAATGTATTGACAAAGGTACAGATGACAGAAGATGAAGCTCGAAGGTTCTTTCAGCAAATGATCGGTGCTATCGAATACTGCCACAAACATCACATCGTGCATCGTGATCTCAAACCTGAAAAGTGGGCACCTTATTCCGACACCACTGACCGTGGGGGGGAAGCTGACAAAGATCCGCGAAAGCCTGTTTCTTGATTCCCGACGGAATATCAAGATTGGTGATTTCGGTCTGTCTAATTTGATGACGGATGGTGACTTCCTCAAGACATCTTGTGGTAGCCCAAACTATGCCGCACCGGAAGTCATTTCTGGAAAGTGAGTGGTTCGACGAACTCCCAAACGACGGGGCTGATGAGTGAGAAAAGGCTGTACTCTGGCCCGGAAATTGATGTTTGGAGTGCGGGAGTGATCATGTTTGTGTTGTTGTGCGGCAAGCTTCCATTTGACGATGAGCATATCCCTACACTCTTCAAAAAGATTGAAAGTGCGTGTTTTCCACTTGTCCTTTCAGTTGCTGCCAAGCTAACTATCATACATAAAGATGGCGTTTTCCACATCCCTTCGCACGTCTCTGAGCCTGCTCGACACCTGCTCAAACGAATGCTCGAAGTTGATCCTCTCAAACGATGTACCATTGCCGAAATCCGACAGATGCCCTTCTTCCAGGAAAACCTCCCTCGTTACCTTCAACCATTACCCGAACTCGCCGATATGGAACGTTACCCGTCTTTAACCATGGACGATATGACAACATTGCTGTTGATCAATGAAGGTCAGGCGGATCCTAAAAAAGTGGCGGAAGATAAGGGTTTGGTATTCTCAGAGGATTTGGGGGTGATTGACCCAGATATAGTGGAAGAGTTATTGGAAAAGATTACGACGTATTCAGAAGGGATGGTTTGGGAGGCGTTGAAGATGCCGGGGGATAATCAGGTGAAAGTTGCGTATCAGTTGGTTAGGGATCATAGAAGGATTCTTAAGGATTGTGAGTTTCCTTTTTCCCTCCGGATTCGCTTCAGTAAATTTGGAGCTGATTGAAGCTGTAGCGAATGCGTACGAGGACGAGGATTCATCTGCGATGGAAGAGTTTATGGCTTCTTCCCCTCCTGCATGGAACGCTGACATCGCAGTAAGCTGAACCAGCTAGATTTTCACGTGTGTCTGTTGCTGACAAATATTCCAGCCGCCCATAGATGTGCAGCAAAATGGTGCCGACGAATATCCTGATCTTGAGGATGTCGATCTCGAGATTCAAGACATTCCAAACGCCCATTTCGATGTGCTCGACAGTTCTCTTCCTGGATGGATGACTCGTAAGTTCTCTTACAATCTCTATCGCGTATGAGCAACAACTGAATTCAAAATGGAATCAGCTCCATCATCCTCAACATCCGCCATGTCCACGCCCACAACCACGCATCCCACCTCTGCCCAAAATTCTGCCAACCCTTCATTTTCTAGCGTCACATCCGATACTACCGCATCCGGTTCCACAGCGGAGGAGGCTGCGCGCGCTCTCCTCTCCCCCGCACCATCCTCTGCTTCTCAAAGCGTCACTTCCTTTAGTTCCCCCACGCCTCAACCACAGCCTCAAAGGCGACTCGACAAGAGTATGACTAAACCCAAATGGCATTTCGGTATCCGTTCACGTTCACCTCCGATGGAGGTTATGCTTGAGATTTACAGGACGCTGAATGTACTCGGTATGCAGTGGCGTTTGAAAGATATCCCCTTACCTGATATTGGAGGGGCCCCGCCAGGAGGTTATTCGGAAGAGGTGGAATTGGTGTTGGAGGACTTGAAGGAGAAGAATGGGGAGAGACCGGTGATGGGGAGGAAGCCGCCTAGTAAGAAGGATGCAATGGCCCAGGAAAAGCTGGCGCAGGGATTGTACCATGTAGAGACAAGAGCGAGATACGGCGATGTCATGGTATGTGTTTTCGCAATATTTACTTTGGGTAAACACGCTGTTGGCTGACTTGTTTCATCTCTAGGTTCGAATGGACCTCCAACTCTACAGAGTCGACGACCAGCATTACCTCGTAGACTTTAGAAATCTGGGATACTATATGGTTTCGGAAAAGGACATGTCCTTGCCAGATGTCTCGAGACAAGGGCACAGTCACGAAGAAGGAGCATCGAATGCTGGAGGTTCTGTGCCTTCTGCAACGAGCGCGACCGCAGCGGGCGCAAAGGAGGCTGGGATCGGAGGTGTTTCTGGGCCATTCCACTTTTTGGAGATGGCCTGCCAGTTGATCGCAGAGCTCGCTAGTGGATAAGGTATTTCATTCTGCAGTTTATTTTTGTTCTTTTTATTCATGGTTCTGAAAGCCTTTACCGGCCGCGGAGATGTTTCCAAGGGTGTAAATAGTTCCTCATAGTCATGTATCGATCTGTCTATACTTTTGTGCGTTATTTTCCTTATTCGTATTGATTGGGTAGTGGTGCAGCTATATGGGATATGTATGCCGATGCATTTGTTATACATCTGTAATGGGCCTCATGCTATACGCTGGACTATCGAATTTAGTCGGAAATATAGCCATTAGTCAGGTGTGATCGTTTCGGCGAGGTTGTAGGTGACGATTACCGGCTCATGCTGAGAGGAATCACGGGTGTATGGGAGGTAACCGATTAGCCGGTGATATCCGGGTGGGCGGTGGAGGATGTTTCCGAGTTGAATTTGCGGAGTCTGGCGAGCGTCCAACTGGACATAAATTCACATATAAATGTCGGGGAGCGCTGGCCACGTATAGCAGCAGAGCACAGGCGCAATGACAACAATCCCTCAGATCCCCTCCGACACAACAACGACCAAACCGCACATAAACCCAAACCCGAACCCGCCTCCGCGGCCGCCGGATCTCCCAAGGCTGCCCATCCCGCCACTCAAAGACACCTGCGCCCGGTATCTAAGAGCACTCGAAGCTCTCCAAAGCCCCAAAGAGCATGCCAAGACAAAGGAGGTTGTGAAAGAGTTCCTTGAGGGTGGAGAAGGGACGATGTGGCAGGAGAAGTTGGAGGAGTATGCGAAAGATAAGGAGAGTTATATTGAAGAGTTTTGGTGTAGGTTTATTGTTTGTCAGACATAATGGTGTCTGACGATCGACAGATGAAAGCTATCTTTCCCATTCGGATTCTGTCGTTCTCAGCTTGAATCCCTTCTTCGTCCTGTCGTAAGTCCCCTTCCAAGACATCCGGCCACAACGCTAACGCCTTTCCGTGTTAACAGTTCGGACGTCACTCCTCGGTCAAACCCTCAGCTCTCTCGAGCGGCCGCACTCATAACTTCCACTTTGTTCTTCATCCATGACCTTCGTAACGGTTTACTCCAGCCAGATGCTGTCAGGGGAATTCCGTTGGATATGAGCCAGTACGAGAGATTATTCGGTACATGTCGGGTTCCCACAGATGTAAGCTTCTTATTATGTAGGTGGTGATGAAATGTACACGAGCTGATGGTGAATGCAGACTGGATGTAGGATGGAAGTCCATGGTAATGGAAGACATATGGTCGTTTTGAGGCGTGGACAGTTCTGTATGCGTCCTTGTTTAAGATGAACGTACAGATGACTAATTACCTTGAATTACAGACTGGTTTGACTGTCTCGACTCCAAGAACAGGCCTCTCCTCACTGACCGCGAGATCCTTCACAACTTGGATGCTATCGTCAAAGACGCGGACAAGATTCCTACACATGAAGTACGGTTGTGTTTCCCACTTCCTCTCATCGTTTTTGATCTAACTCTCGTTTGAAATTAGATTGCCAAAGACTCTGTTGGCATTCTGACCACGGAGTCTCGAAAAATTTGGTCCGGTCTCAGATCTGATTTGATCAATTCCAACAAACTCAACAAGTCTTGCCTCGAAGTTGTCGAGTCTGCGCTTTTTATCGTCTGCTTGGATGATGCAGGACCTGAAGATATGGCTGAGCTTTGCTCAAACTTTTTGTGTGGAGGCTATAAGCTCGAGGGAGGGGTGCAGGTGGGAACTTGCACTAACAGATGGTACGACAAGGTTTGTCGTCTTAGATGGCTACGAGAGGATTTGCAGAGAGTAGAAGCACTGACCATAGCTTTGGTAGCTACAAATCATCGTCTGCTCCAATGGCGAAGCAGGTATCAACTTTGAACATACCGGCGTTGATGGGCACACAGTCCTCCGATACGCTGCAGACGTCTACACTGAACTTGTCCTCCTCTACGCCAAAACGATCAACCCCTCCACTCCTTCCCTATTCCAAGCCAAACTGTCCCCCTTTGCTCGCTCAGCAAAGGGTCCTCCACCTACTCCTGAAGACGAGATTGATACAACCCCTAAAAAGCTGGAGTGGAAGTTGACACCTAGTTTGAGAGCTGGAATCAGGTTTGCAGAGACCAGGATTAGTGATTTGATCTGTCAGAATGATAGTCAGGCGCTCGAGTTTAAGGGCTATGGGGGAACGTTCATCAAGAGACATGGTTTTAGTCCAGATGCGTTTGTGCAGATGGCTTTCCAAGCAGCTTACTATGGACTTTACGGTGAGTTTTACTTTTGGTAGGATGTCTCATTCAAAAAGAAGGAAAATGTTGATGTACGGGATCAGGACGTGTGGAGAGTACTTATGAGCCCGCTATGACCAAGTCTTTCTTGCATGGTCGTACAGAGGCCATTCGAACCGTCCAGCCCGAGAGTGTTGCCTTCGTCAAGGTAAGTCCAACCGAGCTCTCCTAATCACTGGATGGAGCTCACGCACGCACAAAATTTAGACGTTCTGCTCTGAGACTGCAACACCTCAAGAGAAGATTGCTGCTTTGCACAAAGCATGCAAACGTCATACCCAGCTCACGAAAGAATGCTCTCAAGGGTTAGGGCAGGATCGGTAGGTTCACTTTACAATTGTTTCTTTTCGCGATACACTTGCTCCGAAGCACTTTGCTGATCCGACCCCGCCTTTTTTTCTTTCCACTTTCAGACACATGTACGCACTTCATTGCCTCGCCCGAAAAGAAGTGATGGCCTACGAAGCTGCTCACCCGACATCAACTCTCTCTCCACGGGTAGCATTACGCCGTGCGTCACTCGCTTCCACCAATAACGGCGACTTGCCCAATGGGAACGGTAACGGTAACGGTAACGGTAACGGGCTTATGAGCCCTCCCAAGCTATATTCTCCCGAAATCGACCTGGATCGCCCGACTATCCCTGCCATTTTCACAGACCCAGGGTATAACCTTCTCGGGACAAGTGTGTTGAGTACGTCGAATTGCGGTAATCCTGCCTTGAGACTGTTTGGGTTTGGACCAGTGACACCTGAGGGTTATGGTATTGGTGAGTTACTTACTTTTGCCATTCTTTTTGTGTTCATGGAACAGCTGAATTTGCTGACCAAATGGGATTAAATCAGGCTATATTATCAAGGACGAAGGGATATCAGTGTGCATGTCGTCCAAACACCTTCAAACGCGACGCCTGCTCCATACCCTCAAAGCATACCTCCTCGAAACCCAGCGTATACTCATCCAGATGTGGAAAGAAGCCAACGAACGACCTGTTACCTCATTCATGGACCATTTTGGTATTTTGCGAGATGCAAGGACAGGCAAGCCCATCAGCATGGAGGTAGAGGAAGAGGAAGGGAAGGAAGCTGGGGAAGAGGTTCTAGGCGGGTTTGGGTTCTTTGACGTTGGGGCGCAGAATCAGATTCCTCAGTCGAGAAGAAGGAAGGCGTTGGTGGGGAAGACGCTTAGTATTGCAGAGTATTAAATCTTCAAAAGGTATTTTGTGGTTAACACGTTGTACTTGTTGTCTGGTTGTACTAGTCAATCATGGATCAAAATGAAATTGAAGATCTTGGTGAAATGTTTTGCAATTGCCATTAGCAAGTATCACCAGGATTGACTGTTAGGACAAAGTTCATCTACTATACAAAGAGCTGTTTACACATGCTTGGACTACATTGTTGAGAAAAAAAGGATGAGATATCGTCACTTGATGGGCCTAGAGAGGATTATCCGAGGTGCGAAAGATATATTGCTCAAATTGTCATGGTTCAATCTTATCTAGATAACTAAATGCTGGATTCGGTAGATGGAATAGGCCTCGATGTTCTGTTGTTGTTCGATTTGGACGACGATTACTCCCGGAATTGCATTGTGGGATATATAGATGAAGAAACTAAACTAATGATAACAACTCCTTGACTCTAATACTTCCATCTGCCTCCAATCCGATCCTATTTCCACTCTGAAACCTTTCGATGGAATTGTAACAGTTAAGGAAGGGATTCTGTAGCGGGCGAAGGAGGAGGGGATAATTTGCCCGGTAAAGGGATCTCGTTGATTATGATGGGCCCGTTGGCTACGAATTCGTGGGTGAAACTTCCCTGCTTGACGGTCCCTCCATCCTCACCATCTCGACGGACGGAAAGCTTGGTCAATCTGGCGACCTTAATCTTCTCCAGTCTCTTCCTCTTGGGTTCAGTGCTCGCCATTGATGCTTCTATCTCAGCTATCATCTCCTTGGTAGGTTCAAAGTTAATCGGGCCGCGAGCAACGCTCTGACTCAAAAGGATTTCCCTAGGAGTGGAAACGCGGAGAGATGCGATACGCCTAGAAAGCTCATCGATGGTCTGTTGCCTTTCTCGGATGGCAGCATCAATATTACGAACGGAACGCTGAATGCGTTCAAGTGGAGGTTGTCTGATATGGCTTTTAGCCTGGTCCGATTTCAGTGCTGAAAAAAAAAAACTCACGAAGGATTTTGGCGGTGTTCTTGTCTCTCGGCTCGACGTTTCAACCCGGCAAGCAAATTTTCCAGCTGTTCGATTTGTCCTTCCGCATCCTGTTGCACATTTAAGTTCTCTTTATGACGAGAATAAAATAGCATATACGCACTTGAGTAGCCTTTCGTAACTTGGCTTGGTAAGCAGCTTGCTCTGGGTCGAGATCCATTAGACGAGCAGCCTCTGAAAAACTCGAATCTCTCCTTGCTTTGATGAGCTTCTCAACTTGGCCAATTTTCATGTCCACTACTAGTGTGTCAGCAATTCCCAATATATGCCTGTATGACTTACTTCTCGACATCTTGGATCTCAAATCAGCAAGTTTACGCTCCGCCATGGCGTCAGAGTCTCTTTGCTTGGTGACTGTGGGGTAAAGTTCGTCGATCAAACGTTGGACCTGAGAAATCTGGGAGAATGGAATGACGCTTTGTTGTTCGACCAGATTCACTAGAGCATGGAATTCGACTGTACCAGCATTGCGAGTTCGAAGTTGCTGATGATATTCGGCGTTGGCAGCCAAAGCATCCTTGAGCTAAATGTGACAGTCAATCATTATATGGAATCCTTTCGAGATATTACTCACTCTTTGCACTTCGTCATTCAGCTGTTCAATGACTTTGACCGCCACAGTACCCATTGGCCCTTTTTCGATTGCCGTTGCTTTCGCAGGTCGTTCAGGCACATCTGGCCTCGTCGGCGCAGTTACATCAGACAAATCCGCAATCTTTGGTTTGCTAGGACCAGGAGCTCGCGCAGGTGTAGCGGGAGTAGAGGGCGTGGCGGGACCAGCAGCCATAGGAGTAAAAAACGGCGTCTGGGGGTTCGCTGCAGGCTTGATGGAGAACAGTGACGATGGTCCCGGAGGGGCAGAAGGTTTGCCTAGCCCCAAGTCAGTTGATTTGGCCGCCTTTTCCTCCGGTATCGTACGAGCTGCAACGGGTGTCGTGATGGCAGATGGGGTCGACGGCACAGTTAATGGTTGGGTGGAGAAAAGAGACTTCGTAGTTTCTGCAGGCTTTTGTCCGAATAGACTGAACCCGCTGGTTCCAGTAGGCTTTGTGGATTCTGTTGACGGAAGGGATTTACTAGGTTCAATCTTGGGCTGGCCGAATATACCAAATGTAACGGTAGAGGGCTTCTGTCCCGCAGGCTCCGCGGCCTCCGCTGGTTTTTGTCCAAGAGGACTAATGGCTGGCGCAGGTGGCTTGGCGCTGTCTGCTGGCTTCTGACCAAACAGACTGAAACCCCCGGGAGGAACAGGGGTCTTGGTTTTGTCTGTGTCTGTCTTTATTGCCTCTGTAGGCTTCTGATCCAACGAGCCAAACGCACTAGCAATTGCAGGTTTGGCGGGGGAACTTTCTGGAGTAGTCGATTGCCCAAGAGGAGGACCCGAGAGAGGTGAAGATGTTTTGGCGGCGTGTTTGAAAGGGAAGGGTAGCTTGGGAGGCTCGAGACTGGATCTGGGCTGTTCAGTGGTGGCAGGGGCAGGGTTGAGTCGAGAGAAGAAAGAAGCGCCTTCAGACGTTGGTGTAGGGGAAATAGCTTTCTTGTCAGCAGGGGGAGTGGGGGTGCTGGCGGGCTTTGTAAACCAAGCAGGCGGTGATTTCTTTGCACTTGATTCAGGCTTTTCGGAAACAGCATCCTCCTCTTCATCTCTCTCTACGTCCTCGTGGTCGACTTTCTCATCGGAGTCTTCCGCTTGTTCATTGACAGGCGATATATCAGAGGTGAATGAAAGTGAACGGCTGCGCTGTTCTCTTTCCTCATCATACTCGTCCACCTCATCGTACTGCTCTTCGTCCTCACCGTACTGCTCTTCCTCGTCGTATTCATCCTCATCATATTCGTCCTCCTCATCGTACTGTTCTTGCTCATGAGCTTCCTCGTCGTATTCATTCTCATCGTGTTCCTCTTCTTCTCTTTCCCCTTCATCATATGGTTCCTCGTCTCCGAAGTCTTCGCCATTCATTGATTCTCCTTCCTCCTGCTCCACAACTTCAGCTTCTGACTCGATCGGCGAAGATTCACCGGATGGCGGCTCTTCGATAACTGGCTCAGCCAGAGGAGTGGTCGCCTTCGTATCGGCCGCCGATGGAGTGGATTGTCCTCCTTCTATCTGCTGCTGATCGGGGACTTCATTATGCTCCTTGGCGACAGCTTTTTCCTCACGAGAATCCTCCGTATCTGCCTCCGTCTGTTCATGTTCCGATTTGGCGACGTCTTCTGCCTTCTCCTTCTCAGACAGCTTTTCAATATCCGCATCTTCCTTAGGGGCGGGGGTATCCGTTTTCGATTTTGTAGGACTTCCCTCAGAGGTCAAAATCTGAGCAGTTTCGACAGTAGTTTTAGCAGGCTCCTGGGTGGGTGTCGTAGATTCGGGTGCATGAGAAGCAACTTGGGCGAAAGATGGCGCTCCTTCTACTTCAGCGATGGGAGCCGGGACTTCGGGCTCCTTTGCATCCTCATCCTTCTCCTGGGCGTTCTCCTTCGTGATCTCGGCGAATGATGGCGCATTTTCCTTAGACGCAAGGGGCTCTGGCACTTCAGGTTTATCTTCCTCATTTTTCTCGATCGATTCTTTGGTAATTTCCGCGAAAGACGGGGCATTTCCCTTCTGTGCGATAGGCTCCGGCACGTCGAAACCCTTGACTTCCTCTTCTTTCATCTCATTCTCTGTTTCTTCCTTCACAACCTCAGCGAATGAGGGCGCAACACTTTTGGCCGTAATGGGCTCAGGCACATCAGAGGCTTTGGCTTCCTCTTCTTTCTTTTCCTCGGGCGGGGACGGCTTGGTACCGAATGTTGAGCCGGCCTTGCTTCCAAACGATGAGGCTGCGGGGGATGCATTTCCAAAAGGCGACGAAGACGCTGGTTTGCTTCCGAACGATCGCTGGCCACCTCCAAACACAGAGCCTCCTCCACTCGCAAAGGCACCGAAACCTTTCGCTGGTTCCTTGCTACTCGCCGCGGCGAAACCTCCAAATCCACCGCTAATGTTCCCGATCGGCTTGGCAGCAGCCACACTGGTAGGAGCTGTAGGAGTTGAGGACTGACCAAAGCCAAAGGCTGATCCAGTGGGCTTGGACGGTTGACCAAAAGCAGGACTGGAAGCTGTACTACTGCCAATGGCAGACGGCTTGCCAAACGCGGGTGTTCCGAACGCTGAGGCTCCACTCGAGGGAGTGGTAGACCCAGGAGCTCCTGTGGCTGGCGCAAAGCTCGAACCAAAAGCTGTAGCTCCAGTTTTCTTCTCAGCAGCTTGGCCAAATCCAAAGCTGGGAGCAGTGTTTCCGAACGCCGTAGCTGGCTTGAAGAACGATGGAGTGGTCGATGAAGGTGCGCCAGGGGTAGCGATAGGATTAGGGGTAGCAACGGCGGGTTTCACAGGCGGTGAATTGGGCGGCGTATCGTCATCCAAGCCCGCGGGTTTCTTTCCAACACCCATGACAGGGGATGAAGGTGGTGACTCTTCTAAGCCAGGTACACTTGTAGGTTTTGACGTCTCGAGTGCGGAGGCAAAACCGCCAAGACCAAAGTCATTCTTCTCCGCATTGGCAGAGGGGGCAGGCGAAGGTGAGGACTTGAAAGTTTCTGTCTTTGGCTGACCGAAACCTGCGAATGCAGGAGGCTTCGAAACTTCTGTAGAAGGCGCAGGGGAAGGGGATGATGCCGGTTTTTGACCAAACGCACTTGTACCGAAGGCACTTCCACCAAATGCACTTCCGCTAGCACCCCCAAACGCCGACTGACCGAATGCTGACGTACCCTCCTTCTTCTCTTCTTCAGGCTTTTGCCCGAACGCAGACCGCCCGAAACCAGAGCTCGATCCTCCTACCGCTGGTTTAGGCCCGAACCCTGTGAAAGCAGGAGTTGTTGAAGTTGATGTACCAAAAGCGGATGGCGCGACAGACGCTGGTTTATTAGACTGGCCAAAGGCAGATGGTGATGATGTGCCGAACGCAGAAGAGGCAAGGGAAGCGGGGTTTCCAGGCTTTCCGAAAGCAGACGGAGTGGTTGACGTGCCAAAAGCTGAAGGCGCGGGAGAGGCAGACTTGTCAGTCTGACCAAAGGCCGGTTGACCAAATGCAGACTTGCCCCCAAACGCTGACGGAGAAGATGGTTGGCCAAAAGCAGAAGGGGCAGTTGATGATCCAAAGCTTGATTGGCTGAACGCTGTAGGTTGACTGGATTGCTGACCGAAACCACCAAAAGCCGGCTTGGCAGCACCGAAAGCGGATGCAGGCGAAGCGGCATTTGAGGTGGATCCAATCGGTGCTGAACTTTGCCCAAAGGCAGAAGCACCAGAAGCTCCAAGAGCCGATGTACCAAACGCAGACGGCTTTGCGGAGGAGCCGAAGGCAGATTGACCAAACGCAGCTGAAGGGCTAGACGAGCCGGCGGTAGCATCCGGGGCAGAAGTTTGGCCAAATGCTGGGGAAGCGCCAAACGTAGAGGGCTTGGAGGATGCGCCAAAGGCTGAAGCGCCGAATGTACCTGGTTTAGAATTTCCGAATGCAGATTGGCCAAAAGCGGTAGAGCCTGAGGCAGAGCCGAATGCTGCAGGCTTAGGGGCAGAAGGGGTAGAGGTGGGCACAGATGATGGTTCGGCGCCGATGTCCATAGCGTCTTCTGCAGGTGCACCTGCGGAGGAGATATCTCGTGCGGTGATCATGCCAGAATAAGGCCCTGCGTCGGGGTTCCTGACATCGAAAGAAATAATGACGCCCTCTTGACTGTACGCCAGTAACCTTGGCAGAGGTGCGAGGTCAGGCAAAGTTCCATCGGTACTCTGTTGTACAGTGTCTTTGCTGGTAAAGTCAAAAGCAAGTCCAAGAGTTGACGTGTTATCTCGCCCCGTCTTGGGATTAGCTACTGGCATTGTGCCTCTCTCGGATCCATCCAGGAAGAGCACCTCCCACTTCCCTCCTTCGTCTGGGCGACCATTCATCACCGCTATATCAGTTGCAGCACCAGAAATGATGAAAGCCAAATGCTTCGATTCTGTTCCCCAAGCGCCAAGTCCAGCAAAATGTCTAAACGCCTCGGATCTTGAAGGATACCCCATACCATTGAGTGGATCGTAGAATTTGGTGAATGTGAAGGAAGGCTTTTGGCGATGAATGACATATTGCTCGATAGGGTCAGAATCCATACTTTCCATGTTTTGAACGTAAGTGACTAGAAACAAGTCGTTTTCAAGCCACTGGACGAAAGAGGCATGAGAATTAAGACCAGGAGGAGAGGGTATATCAGATTTAGGAGTGCCGTCAGGGGTGTATTGGGTCAATTGGCCATCAGGCTTGCCGACAACGATTTGTTTCCCTTTTGCAGACCAGCCCGCTTAAAGAGTATATCAATACTGTTCAAAAGGCTTTAGCCACTCTCACTTACCGCATGTAAATGGCCCAGCGACTGGGGGCATCAATTTTCCTTCCTCAACATCCGCCATCACAAGCCCTTCTTTGGCAACCAGTGCTACTAATCTTCCCAATTGATCGGCTGACGGGTTTGGAAGAACATCGAGGAGGGTAGTTGGGATGTTAGAGGTAAAAGAATGAAGGGGAGAAGTCTATAAATCATCAACTTTTGTAAATGCTCGTTTGTCACGGCGCTACTCACATCGCCAGCCACGACGTCTCTTAATTTCCAAACAAATACTCCAGCTCCATTGGCTGTGGCCACAACCAGATATTCATCTTTCACAGCAGACCTGTCGTATGTAAGCTACATTCCCTCGACATGAACTCCCACAATAACTTACTTCACCCATACTGGTCTAGCCGGTAATGAGATAGTCCGTACTGGCGCAGACTCGGGTAATGTTTTATTACCGCCTGGGGCCTCGTTGATCAACCTGTGAATATCCGCCAACCGGTGTATCCGAACATCTAGCAGATAATCAGTACGCTGCAAGCTTGCCAAATAAATTATGCTTACCGCTATTGCCACCAACAACAACCAATCCCCAAGTATTTACAACTGCCATCAAGCTGCACTCGTCTGGTAGCCCTTCAAGGTTTATCTTCTCGGATACTCGTACATCTACTCCTTGGTTCCTCTTGATGAGTTTCAACCACTATATACAATCGTTTCATCAACGTCTTTGCTGCTGCAGCGACAATATGTAACTCACCGAAACATCAACTTCATCCCCTTCGACGACTTGATTACTCGGACCGGCACTGGAGGGGGCGCTATCCATTGCAAGAGCGCCGAAAGCATTGTTACCGAACATGTTAAATCCTCAATCATGCGCTTCAAGGAGGAACAATTCGTGGAAAAATAGTGGTAGATGTATGTACCGATGAAACTTACAGCTCTCCGTTCTTGTGGTCGTCGAATTCGAATTACAATTAGACAACAGGTGATATTACGTAACTACCAACCAAACAGACTAGTTCCCGGGGGGCTTATACAGCGTCTCCGCGCAACAACGAAAGCAACAGCCGGCGGCTTAGACAACTATCGATGCTACTACACCCAACGATTTCTTAGTTATTTTCATACTTTCCCTACAGTGGCATGTCCACATACATCCCTATTCACGACCGTCCCCCACATTACGCCAATCTTCCATCTCCGCCTTCCAACAGCAGACAGCCCAGACCACCGCGTTACTCCAGTCCAGATATCGATCCCGACATTCCACTCGCAAGAATGTCTTCGGCTCATGAATCAGATCCTTCCGAACAGGCCAATGCCACACAATCAGGAGATTATGTCCCCAGGCAAAGAGTAGGGAGTCAAGGAGCCGAGCAAGAAGGACAGAGTCGGAAAAGGGCTAGGACTTCTCCGTCACACTCAGGAGGGAACGGGAGCTACGTTCCGAGACAACGGACAGAGGAGAGTCATCATTCGCATCATAATGGACATTCTGGACATGCGCAATCCGATCAACATGGCAATGGACAGGTGTATCGACCAAGGCATGGTCAAGCTCCCTTGACCGGTTCCATCTTCAACCTTTCACCGAGGAATCCGTTTACATCTGTCGTCGGTGACTTTATCATGAATGCTGCTATGGGCCATAGCAACGTTGAAGTGAGCTGTACATGACAGTACAGGAGTCTGAAGCTAATGGTTATGGCTAGATTGAGCTCAAATTGGGAACATTCATGACCCCGTCAATGCCCGGCCAGCAACCACGGCGGATCAACATGCCCACACTCAGTGAGATGAGTTAGTCGTTCTCTCATTATGTGATATAACTCTTGTCACAGCTGATATCTCATCCGTCACCAAAAAGTCATACCACACGATTATCCGAATGGACCATTTGTTTCAACTATTAACCATTTGCACCATCGTACGCTCAACGAACTCCTCAATCGCGCCGTCGAATCTCAAAGTACCCACCCTACCGGACGGCTTTACTTTTCCCGCTCCAAGCTCGCCGACTCATTCTACGATCATAGCGAACATGGGCACGGTAAAGTGAGGGTCTCGAGGGATATGGATAATGGACACGTCGTACAGGCTGTGGAAAAGAGGAGAATTGCGGATCTGAATGTGTACTGTCCTGGTATGGCGTACGATTTTAGGATTAGCGTGAACACCGAAACGCCTTGTAAGTTTACGTCTCGCTTGACCGTTGGCGGCGTTTGCAATGCTGAAGCTGGTGATGTGTTAGGTGAAGTACCAACCGGAAACGCTAAATCTGTGCGATACAAGGATAGAGCGTGTTACAGACATCAAGTCTGTCGAGTTGATCTCACTAGCGTGTTTTCTTCTGTACGTTACGCTTTTCAAGTATATTTCTGAAATCCATAATCTGATGTGGGTTATTTGTAGAATCCAAGAAACGCCGATGTTCCGCCTTCGCGATCATTCGAGCTCGAAATTGAAGTCCTTGATGTCCCAGCATTACTTGCGGAAGGCGCTGCTCAAAGCGAACGGTTCGACGAAATCTTACAGAATGTCCTCGATAGCGCTCGGATGTTGGTGAAGAATATATAACTACCAACGACTCTTGATACCTCGCGCTTTTCTCTGTACACTGCCATCCCATATATGCATAAAATAGACCAAATCTAAAGTGCATGAACAAATGACAGAACAATGAATGTCTTCTGGCTAGTACCACTTCATTCTTAACCACTTTCTCTTCACAGCTGGCTTGGCTACAAAGATACCCGCACTGAGGCCTCCCAATGTTAACAGTAACTGGATCTTGTTAAAGTTGTCTGAGAGGATGTCAAAGGTGCCTGAGGGGGTGAGACCTCGAGTGAGGAAGAGATCTTGACCATACGCTAAGAGAAGGGATGTCGATTCAACAAGAGCGGGCGACGAAAGGAGGGAAGTTGTTCCTTGGACCTGTTTTCATCAGGTTCAATATCATCCAACATCGCATTCCGACTGTTACTGCATGGAAACAGACATACCTGGTATTCGTGAGAAATGATTTTTCTGGTGTCGATGGCAATCATATTGTCATAAGGAATCAGCATTTCCTCTTTATCTCTCGATGTGGGCTTGCCCATCGGCCGACGAGGGTCGAGGAGACGGCGAGGGATAGAGATAATTTGATTACGGTTGTTCACAACTAACGAAAATGAATCAGCTTCTATTCACTTGCACGCTGGGATCTGAGACTAGAAGAAACGCAGACTGACAGATGAGTTCTTTAGTAGTGATACCAGCTTTGGAAGTGGTGAATCCCAAAGCCTTGATCTCCGAAGGGATGATGAAGGTCTGAGCAAATGCCTTTACCTGCTTGGACACAAAACTTGACACCGCGGGACTGAACAAAAGCAGCACGATCCCAAGTCAGTGATTACCACTCGCTTTCTAAAAGAAAAAAAAAGCCGCATGGAAAAGGACTCACGTCACACCCTTCTTCTCGGTATCTTCGTAAATCTCTACTGATCCAATTCTATAACCCCCTTCCGCAAGCCACGTGTACACTAACCAATTCTCCACCATCGCAACATGGATCCCACCTCTCTTCACCACTCCATCAATTTCCGTCGCATAGACTGTCTCACCAGTTATCGTATCCAGCACATAAACCCTTCCCAACCCAACCTCCTTGTGAGTCACAGGATTGAGGCCTTTGGTGGACGGGGAGAACGTGCTGAGAATAAGGAGGTGAGGATTGAGGTACTTATACAAGGTGGACTTGTCGCCGAGGACACGACCAAAACTGGCGATAGCGTCCAAGGTGACAGGCTGAGATTCGAGGATCATTTCATCCTCCCTGAAGGGATGGGACCAAATCAAGCTTGAAGTGTAGGTGTAGCTACTTTCGTTGAGGGGCGTCGCGGAAGGTGTAAAGCCTTGAATGGCAGTACCATCAATAGACTTGGTAGTGGTGGTGAAAAATAGCTTGTTCGCTGCTTCTTTCATAGTCTTGGTTACCTTTTTGCACCCAGGCCAGAGGTGTAGCCTTTCCTTGTCATCGACGACCCCCAAAACCTTTGATTTGCTGCCGCAATTATCAAAGGGTGTAAGGAATGCTTCCCTCAACTTGCCTTCAAAGAGAGTAGTCCCTTCAGGAAGACCAGTACCGGTATTGACGTTACCCGAAACCTCGCCCGTATAGGCGTCCACATGATAAGCCACCGTTCTCACTCCTCCTTTGTCCACCGTTTTGGAGGCTAGTACACCCAACAACACGCCTCCTTCATTTTGCCTCACAATCCACATCCCATCTACCTTCACATCTGAACCCTTTTCCGTCATCAGCCCCAAATTCCTAGTCCAGACGGTTGCGCCATTGGAAGAGTCGAGAGCGAAGAGTTTACCGTTGGCCGTAGAGAGGATGACGAGTTTTTGAAAGCCGAACTGGTCGCGGTGGAGCTTAGTTTGGTTGAGAGGGGTGATACGGAGAGCAGAGGAATAAGAAGCTGAAGTGAATCGTTTGATAAAGCGGACAAGATAGGCGGGGAGGTCCTATTGGGATGCGTTAAGGAACTACTTCTCGATCGGGGACGGAATCTTTAACCCACTTTCAATTCACCCAAATGTCTCAGCAAACGAGCCCCAAATCCTTCCTCGTCAAGAACTTCTCTGACCTCTTCCACTTCGGGCTCGCCGAGATCAACAAACATGACAGCCGTCACATCCGCCAAGGATTCTTCGCGTGTCCACTGAGCACCGTTGAACTGCATTCGTTGGATAGCGTGAGATGAGGTGGTGAGGATGAGAGAAGGAAGGTGTCTTTCGTTGACAGAGGGGGATACAGCGGCCTAGCGAAAATATATTAAGTGTTAGACGCAAAGAATGGCTGAAACGGGGACGTACGTGGAGAATGACACCGTGAACGAGGTCATCAAATGCGAAGGTGAAACCCGAAGTGATCACTTCGGAAGTAGCTGATGCAGGAATGCTGATGGATTGGGCGACTCCCACCTATATAAGAAATAAGTCCCCAAAAAATAATGCTAAAAAAGATGACCCACGGCCATATTGTAGGACCAATAGACCCTGTTTACGAGAACACCTCTTTCCGTGACCATAGCCGAATAGACCGAATCTGATCTCTCTGGCGAGTCCTTCGACAGCTCAAACTCCTCCACCTTCTTACCATCTCGCACATCCAAAATTTCCACCCCTCCGTCTTCTCGTTTACCGAGAATGTAACCCTTATGTCGAAGCCCAACATCGATGATGCTGCCATAGAGACGACCCTTGCCGGGTAGAATCTCCTTGATCTCACCGAGTGTACCGCCCTCATTGAGATGCAAGCTACGGATCCGACCGTGATCTATCCATACAATATGGGCAGTTCCCGTCTCATGGGCGGAAGCGATCATGGCTTGTTCTGGGATTTGCACAACCGAGGGAACTTGGCCAAAGTCTGCTCGAGGGATGGGTTTGTCGAGAGCGATGGTAGAGGTGAGCAAACTCTGCACAGCGAAAGAGTAATGTAATGCGAGGATGTGGATGGAGTTACCAGAAGGCATAATTTGTTTGAATACCATGTTGGATCCTGCACCAGGGGATTCCATGCTCCACAAAATATCCCCTTTGTCGCTGCTCAGTCTGGTAATTCGCTTGCCGTCACTCAAAACTAGCCAGCTGGCGGGTTCGGAACCTTGAGCGGCAACGTATGCTGCGTCGGTGCCGAGGTAGACTGGGGTGATCAGGTGGGATTGAGAGAGTGGAAGGAGAGGAGCGTGCCACAGGAGATGGCCTGTAGTAAGGGAGAAGAGACGGGCTGATGATGCGCTGGGACCGGAGAGCAAGAGGATAGCTAGATATCAATTAAACATGGATCATTGTAAAAGAGACAAATAACCCACTGTCTTCCTGCACATGGAAAGATACTACAGGGTCATTATCCTCTAACGCTTGTCTCCATACTATGGCCTGTCAGCATAAATTTCAAGTGTACAGCACATATTACACTCACCGATTTCACCATTCTCAGCATTCAAAACAGCCAACAGGTTTTTCTTGGTCAGCTGTACAACCCTTCCCCCATCAATCCCCTTACCCTCCACAAACAAAGGCGGTGTGGGTTCTAAAAGCGGTTCACCGATCAGAGGTTTGTGCCAGTCGACGATACCGGCGAGTTCTTGTTGCAGTCCGAGAGCTGTCGGAAGGCAAACGATGAGAAGACAGAGGGTCGAAAGGAAGAAAAGAGAGGAACGAATGCCTCGTAACCCGGATGAAGTCCTCATCTTGGACTCATATGGTGGTCTTGATGAGGAAAGATGATATGCAGTATGTACCAGTATACTACTCGTACTGACGGACCCATGGACGCGCTCGTCGTCCGTCATTTATTATGTCGTAGAATGAATGGCACAGCGCGTAGGCGAGAAATGTGAACGCACTGCGATCGGGACACTTTGCTGGGACAGGCCTGACAAGCTCCGATCTAACGCGATCAGGAGCGATCATGCCTTGTTTTGCCTGATCATGCAAGATCAAGTCCCATATTGAAAGTCACCGCGATCAGTAAGAGTAGCCACCTAACAATGCGCTCGAATGTTGATATCATGCCCGATCGTGTTATGCGGTTGCCTGATCAAAGGACGAAATGCATGATCATGTAACTTAAGAGACACGATCATATGGGCAAAATGCAAGATCGGATGGCTGTTCTGCCTAATCATGATATATATGAAGCATGATCTTGGAATGTGTGCATTATTATGATCACTAACAATAATGCATGGTCAGGCAATAGGGGTCATGATCAGGCAATAGGCTATTTGATCATGCAATGGGGCTTATGATCACGCAGCAATCCCTGATTATTTGATGCCTGGGAGCGATTGTTGGTTCATTCAGTATTATCCACTGTAATCAAGTCGTCGAAGGGGATGAAGTTGATGTTTCGGTGAGTTACATATTGTCGCTGCAGCAGCAAAACTTCGTGCAGTTCTGAGAATGATTTGTTGTTTATTACGTACAGACGTTATTCTCTAACGATGTACCATATGCCAGGAGAAGAAGTGTTCGGCTTGAAGACTCAGAATAGCATTAAGCAGACTGGCCACATCACCAACAGCTACATTCAAAACTTCAAAGTTCTCACCAAGCGAGTGAGGTTGTCAGCGTGCTCAAAAATGGAGATGCCCCTGTCAACAAGTGTTGCTGGATTAACCGGCCCTCAATGCGATTCCATGTTCTCCTACACTGGTCTTTCTTTAAAACAAGCCGCCGCGGGTCCCATAGTGTTCAGAGAGGAAGGTAAGCGCGCAGTTTCCAAACTACGATGGCTGGTTGTCTGGGAGGAGTTGGAAAAAGGCTCAACGACAGATAACTGAGAAGACGAGTAGACCCCAGCAAGATGGGGGATTTGGGTGTTTTCCAACGTAGAGTAGGTCAATACCGGAGATCTCGAAACTGTCAACTAGGTTATGCAAGTTGTATTACATATATAGCAGGATAAGGGATGAATCGATGTGAGGATAAGATGAATAGGGATACTCCATATCTGCAACTGTTCCGATATCATCACTAACGGTCATTAACTAATCAGTCTCGATGTGCAATGCAGCTGGGAGATGCTGTGTTAACGTCTAGAATGCCCAAAGTTGAGCCACCACATCCCCATTCTCATCTTCCCCTTCATTATTCCCAGCCGGGGGAAACGCAGCAATATCCTTTCCACCAGCAGTCTCAATGCCGATGCTAAGCGCAGGGGCATTCTTGATTCGCCTATTGGCTTCTGTCTCAAAGAGCTAAAATCGGAAATCAGGTAAAAGCAAAAAAATCAAATGAAGATACTGACAGTGTTATAAGAGTGATCCAAGAAATCTTCAATGTTATATTCAGCCTTTGTGAAAGGCTCACTAAACACCTTTGCAAGAGTGCTGACCGAAGACAGGTAATGGTGTTGCAACGCTGCAATCTCCCACAAACTCGATTCGAGCGCTTTCGTCTTGAGCGGATCCTTCTCCTCCGGGTCGAAGGGGTCAACATCCTTAGGATTCACTGTCGTCGTCGTAGGGGTGAATGACGATACCGCAAGCAGAGAATCTTCAGAAGATTTACGCTGGAGCAAGACCATGCACCCGGGATGCTTCTTGAAGAGGTTGTATATGAATGGAAGGACCATGACGATACCTTGTGGGGGGGCTGTGAGACAGAGGAGAGAGAGACGTTTGATGAATGAGGCAATGATGGTGCTAGGCATGAGAGATGAGGAGAGGAAAATGGTGAGTAGACGGAAGAAACGAGCACGATACTTGGTGTGCAGGAGAACGGGAGTGAGAAGAGAATATAGTCGGGTGTAGAAATTAGGATACTCGCTAAGATTCGTTAGTTGATGCTTTTAGGAATAGAATAGAAGATGATTTACAAGTTGTACTCCGTCATTAAGACGAACAACCCGTTCATCGCCAACATCGCCATTGCGCCACCACCATCAACCAAACTACCCAGCCAGTCGGCAATTCTCAACCTCCTCTCCTTTTTAAAATGCGCCAATATACCCTGCTCTCCATGGAGACCCACAAGAATCTTTCTCGTCCACACTTCGTCAAGAGGGACTGAAGAGAGTATGGATTCCCAGAGTGAGGTGTAGACGGATGTCTGGGAGGGAATAGAGTAGATGGAAGCATGGATAGAGAGTTGGGATGTCCGTGTGCGCTTGCGTTTGCCGGACTGGACCTCTGAATCGGATTCAGAATCGGAAGATTCGTACGCTTTCATCCACTCAGGCAAAGCGTCGACGTCGGCTGCTGCCTTGCCCTTCTTGGTTCGTGCCGATCGACTCTTCTTCATGGTGGTTGTAGAGTTAGGGTCGGAGGGGGGAGAGGAGAAGGCAGGGAGGTAGAAAGTGTTGATGTCGGCAGGAATTTTGGGGAGGTTTGTGAGAGGAAGAGTCAGGGCGAGAAGGTTATTAGAATGCGGAGCGGTGAGTGGTGTTTGAGCCAATTGCCTAGATTGTATAAGTGCATTGCAATGCGAAATCGGAATGGCTTACGCTGCCTCTTTAAAGAATGCCCATCTGATATCATCATACGCCGCCCAGAAGTCTCCACTGACAATCCCGGCCACATCCTCCGGCAGTACACCTTTCTCATCCTCACATTGGTTCGCCGCCACAATCTTCCATCCAGATCCCTTTTGCTTGGGCTTTGCACCACGCAAGGATTGACTAGGGAAGATAAAATAGTGGAGTAGAAGACGGAAGTAAGGGATGTGGATGATCGGAGTGGATGAGGCTGAGGCGGAGAGGGGAGGGAGGAGGGAGAAGAGGAGTGGGATAGATGAAGACTGGAATTAGCAATGTTCTACAAAATAAGACTTACCCTTAACGCAGGTTCGGCATCTCTTATAAGCCCACCCAAAATTTCAACATATTCCAATAATCTCTCCCGGACCCAGCCCTTTACATCGACATCTCCTTCGACCTCCGGCTTTTTCACAGGAGTGACAAGATCCCCGCCCAATCCAGCTACTTTTTCATTCACAATATATTTGATGAATACCCTGTGAAGCGCCCATACCGCCTTGTGGACGACTTGTGGATCGTTGTGGCGCGCGAGTGCGATGAGGGGTAACAGCGGATTCGGGTTGAAGTCATCCGTACTGAGAGACGCTTCAAGTTTCTGAACTTGTGCACTCAGGTCCTGAGAAGCTACATTTGGCGTCTGTTTAGAGGCCTTTTCAGTCTGCTTTTGTGATTTGGCCATGTTTGGTGCTGTTTTTGTATAAAGCTACGTAACGGAAGGTGTGAACGAACGAAAGTCCACAACTTTTCGAGTAGACCTCCACTTGTAATTTGAGTTTTTAAGGATAAAGTAACGTCTAGTTATGGGTTATTTAACAAGGCAACAGGACGACGACGATATTTTAGCTCGTTCCGCCGCTAATTATTTATAACGTCGACATCCCTGTCCCCATCACCAGGTATCGTTAACATCGTTCATACGTATGGAATTCAATTCTTCGCTATCATATATGGCTGACTTCGAAGAAAATTACAAATGTCCTACTGTTAAGCAACGGACTTTCCTGACACACCTGAAGGATCACTGCACCCTTAGACTGAGCCTGGCGTTAAAGGATGAAATGAATATCTTTTGACTTCTTCCACCGAGCGCTGACGACGACAAAAAAAGACAAGTATCTATTATCTCCCTTATTATCAAGAAATGCTTTGATAGAAGACATTCTTTTTATATTGTTAAAATTCTTTATTATGGAAGCCAGTGCTTCGTGTTACTTCTCGAGCGTCTCGAACAAAGGATTAGGCGAATCAGAAAGGTGTGGATGCCCGGAGAAGCATCACAGAAATTGGCAAAGAACTAGTCTTCAGAGTCACACACAGAAGAAAGAAGATAAATAGACCACAATTTTGTGAGTAACTTTTCCAACCAAAGCATATCGGGGAACAAAAAATTCTACAAGCAGTACATATCAAGCTCATAACCCCACCATCGTCTAATACCAGTTTTTTCTTCCGCTTCTATGGCACCGGGACCTACCTCTACCTCAAAGTGGACCAGCCACCCTTCTGGTAAACGGCATATTCTATTCACATCCTTCGCGACTGAAGGAGCGCTGCCCTCCCATCAACAAGTTTCGGGAACCTCTCAGTTGGAAGAGGAATGGGCCGTACACGGCCCCCGTACCTACATGTTACCATGCATTACACCAGCCAATGAGCCAAACGAACAAAGTGACAGGAGTACCAAGGCTGCCCTCGAATTCGTTCAAAGATGGGCCGAAGCAAGTGACCCATCAAGGATCTATGACGAGTCTTTGGAGCTGGATAAGACACTGGACTGGCCTGAGCCTACAGCCTCATTTTTGGAGCTTAAGAGATTTACCGAGGATTATGTGTCCAATGTTCAACAAAAGCTGTGCCGTCGTGTAGCTGACGAGGTCGCAAAAAATATGGACAACAATGATTTTTTCACTTATAGTGTCGTAGATTGGCCTGAATTCACTTCCAAAGGCGGTATGATCCCTTCTGGGCGGATAAAACATATGGATTTGGATGAGTATATAACCCAATTTATGATTGCAACCGAAGATCGGAACGCATGGGAAGAAGCTCAATCTATGCAAAAAGGTTCATCGATTGTCTTTTTCACGTCAGGCGTACGAAATCCAAGTGGCGTGTATGTCAAACCGGATGGGGAATGGGATACCTATGACCCAAGTTGTTGGATCCAAGAGTGCTCAATTAGCAACCCTCGCAACCGTACTGAAGAAATGGCTAAGAGTGTCGACTTTGCGAATGAAGAAATCGCGAAGCAATACCTTTCTCCCTATAGCAACATTGGCTTGCCCAGCGTGTCAAATAGTGGTATTAGCTTAGACAGTGATGTTGAAAATTTCCAGGACCTCAACGGGCGGTTTGCGGACGCGTTGCGATCTCATTCTCGAAGGATCGCAAGCGAAATCAACAACACACTCCAGAGTTCTGGTGCGACTACTGGCGTTAGCATCAAATGGGTCAGTCCGGCAACTTTCCAATCTATGTTCCCACAGAATAATCTTCCTCCCAGTATGATGAGTAAAGGAGGAGAACTTCCAGGTTATGAACAATTGCTTGGACAAAGGTTACTCAAGGCTCGTCATCAGAGTATTAATAATCGCCAAACCGAAGACACGTTCGGCGATTCCTGAATCCAAGATGCCCAACATTGGCAGTCTCAGTCTCATCGATGAAGGAAGGATTGCTTAGGATGAGGATCTCAAGTAACTTGAAGCATCCATAAGCTTAGCCCAGCACAGAGCGATGATCTACTATGAATTGACGTAACATGTGTTCGTGTATTGCGTGGTTTGCCACCGAGTCCAGCGTCGTGCGATTCACCATGTAAATCGTTGTCGCTGTTTCGATCCGTCTTTCACACGAAACTTTGTATAAGATCGCCGCACAGTTCTGCAAATGTCGCTCATGTCGTATTTGTAAGGCTTAGTATGCTCCCATACTACAAGCCATGAGTCGGACTCCGTCGGACGTTTGTACGTATATCAAGCGAATCCTACGAGCAACGACCATATAGTTTACGTAATAGATGGTTTCACCGTGGGAATCCAATTCTTGTTGGCACAAACAACAAATCCACCAACGAAACCGTTGGTTCAAAGTGTAAACGTTACCAAAACACATCACAGCTCAATATGCCTCCCCGAAGTAAGTGCAACCCAGTCTAAAAACGATCAAATGGGATCTAACTTTGTTTAACTCACTGCAGGATCCACATCTCGTGCCGCCTCGGCCAAACCTCCATCTCGAGCTCCTTCATCTCGACTTGCAAAGGTCCCCGAGGCTTCTATCCCTGCTGCCAATGGTAATACCAAACGACGAAGGGTCTCTGATACCGGTGAACCTGTGGCTAAAAAGGGTAGGCCTAGCACTGCCAGCGTCGCGGGCAGGGGACCAAAAAAGATTATTGGAGGTATCAACGCCATCCCCTCTATCCCCCGTAAGTAATTTATATCCTTCCAAACTGCCATCATCAGCTCGCGAACTGACATGGTCAATCAAAACAGCCGTCAAGACTCCCCACAATGCCCTGTTCGTCTGGGGTACTGGTGATCAAGGTCAATTCGGTCTGGGCCCCGACAATCTGGACGAGATTGGCAGGCCCAAGTTGCATTCGTGGTTCGAGGAGCAGATTGAGGAAGGTAAGCTCAGCAGGGATGGGAAACCTGGGTCAGGTGGCCTAGAATCTGTCTATTGCGGTGGTATGCATACGCTCGCCATTGACGAGGCTGGTCGAGTAAGTCCTTGTGTTGTACTAAATCAGTTTGGAGCTTGTTCTAATCCGATATTAGGTCCGTTCATGGGGTATCAATGACAATGCCGCTCTTGGCCGAATTACCACTGATGTTCCCGACCCCAAGAACCCTGACGAAATGATTCCCAACGAAGATCTCGAGAGTTATCCTTATGTCGTTGAGACGCTTGAAAAGGAAGGTTTTAGGGCTGTTCAGGTTGCGGCGGGTGACAGTATCAGTGTTGCCATTTCTGACAAGGGCGAATTGAGGGCTTGGGGTAGTTTCAGGGTAAGTCTCCTGATAAAAAGAACAGCCAGGTTGTGATTAACTTGGTATCAGTCCAATGAAGGTATCCTTGGTTTCGATGGTGTGCCTGGCCATCCTAAATTCCAGTACACCCCCATCTCCCTCCCCGCTCTCGCGAAAGTGCAAATCACTCAAATTTCCTGCGGTGCCGACCATGTCCTCGCTCTCACTACCATCGGCCACGTCTACGTCTGGGGTAAAGGCGAGGAGAATCAGCTTGGCCGTCGTATCATCTCTCGTCGACGTATAAATGGTCTTGAGCCTGAGCGTCTCGGTTTAAGGAACATTGTTCATGTGGCCGCAGGCATTTACCACTCTTTCGCTGTCGATAACAAGGGTGTAGTATATGGTTGGGGTCTGAACACTTTTCACCAGACGGGGGTCGCCGAACATCAAGACATGATTATCACCCCTACTGTGGTCGACGCGCTTCACCCCGACAAACATAACGGTAGCAAGGTCATCAAGGTTTCTGGCGGAGAGCACCACTCCCTTTTCTTGTTTGACAATGGCGAAGTCTGGGGCTGCGGCCGATGTGACGCCAATGAGCTCGGTTTAGCAGAAGATCACCCCGCGTTTGAGGGTATCAAGGAGAGGAGGGAAGAGCTGCAGCGTGAAAGGGAGGAGAGAGTCGCGGAGAAGCAGAAGAAGTTGGACGAGGTGTTGAAAAAGGACAAGGTGGATGAGGAGGAGAAGCAAAAGGCGGAGGCGGAGTTGTCAGAGGCACAGGCGACGCTCAAGGTTCCTCCTTCTGGTGAGTATGTCCCCGAGCCTGTCAGGGTAAGTTTTTCGTGTTCTCCATGTATATATCTGTTTAACCGCCCTTGTAGATATGCTTCCCGCCTATCCCTGAAAAGTACGAGGTCGTCCCCGAATTCCCTGCATACAAAGACTCCAAGCCCGAGGATAACCCCGTTGTTGACATTTCTGCTGGTATGAGGCACAATCTTGCCGTTTCCAAGTCTGGCCACTTGTATGCTTGGGGCTACGGTAGTAAGTATCCAACAATTTCCGTGACCCCGTCCACGCCAAGTTCTATGCGGAAAGTAGCTGACAAGCTCGAACATAGACCTCGCACAATTGGGCTTGGGTTCGGAAGAGGTTGCAGAAGTACCGTCATTGGTGAGGAGTAAGCTTCTTCGTCCTTACCGCTCTGTGACTGTCTCTGCGGGCGGTCAGCATTGTGTAGCGTTGGCAGTTAAGAAGCCTGATGGGGAGCAGAACTAGTAACTGGGGCTCAACTACGAGAAAGGAGCGAGAGGGAAGAAAAGGGAAGGTGTGTAGAAAATTTGCTGAAAAAGGGACTTTTTGATGCGTTATAA
Organism: Cryptococcus deneoformans JEC21; assembly: GCF_000091045.1. Classification (NCBI taxonomy): domain Eukaryota; kingdom Fungi; phylum Basidiomycota; class Tremellomycetes; order Tremellales; family Cryptococcaceae; genus Cryptococcus; species Cryptococcus deneoformans. The sequence continues at coordinate 1,375,755 of NC_006691.1, forward strand.
AAGTACGAGTGCTGTATGCACGTATAATCCTTGTTTGTGCATTGGCTCTATCATGAACAGTCTGTTGTTATGGTTTGTGAAACTGGTAGTTTTCAAATAGCAATGGGTGATATTAGTCGTCGCTGGTCGGGGGTTTGAAGGGGTAGCAGGGGTAAAGAGGAACCTGTCACCGATGGTCCAGAGGGGAAGGATATGGGAACACGCGAGGGCTCTCTTTGATCGATGATTGCTGAATAAAGAGAGAGTGCAGCAAGCTCGACAAGCGAGCAACAACGAACTAACAGCATTAGTGTACGTACGTATAGTATCTGATCTTCTGTTCGTTGTGGAGTAAACAAACGCGTCGCGTCGTCGGGGATTTTGGCCCAAAACACGCACGTGCGGCTGCTTATCACTCCTCTTATGTGACGTTTGTGTATTTTCCGGCAATACAGCGGCATTTTAAAAAATCAATAGTGAATTTTGGGCGTGGCGGAATTTAGTTCCGCCAAGGAGCCGCGCAGACACAGGATTTGGCTGGGGGAATTCCCTCATAACCTGGCGCCCACTCACCATACAATCCTTTTCCCAGCCAACGTCTCATAACCAGCATTCCTCATACAAACTACCTGCCCGCATAGACAACCACGCATATATCTCATACAGTAAGTTACCTATTTCCTCACCATGCCTCCTCTCTCCTACCGTGCACATACACACCTGGCCACTCCGCTGCTCGCCCCGCCACCCATCTGCTGCGGCAGATCATGCATCCACCCACTTCCACACCCTTTCTTCGATGCCCGCCATACGCATCCTGTATGGCAGTGATGTTGACGCGTCTACGCGGCGGTGGAGGCCGTCCAGCCTGCTATCACTGTACTTCACCAAGGGGCACTCGGATGCCTTCCCGGGGTGTCTCGGGACGTTTCTGGGGGCGAGAGAAGAACTGCAGAGGGCCGTGTGGCAAGGTGTGGAGCGCCTCCGAGGTGGATGCATCCGTCCATCGGCGTGGATGGTGCTCCGCCCGCTTCATCTTTCTTTCTTCCTCACCGCTCTACGTTGTCATCATTGTCATCTTTCTGCTTGACTGCGCTGTTCAACTGCTCTGGATGCGCTTGCCAGTGGGTGATCCGTTGTTGCTTCGGTCTTTCTGGGGACGGAAGCTCGGCCAGGTTAGGGTTGGGTCGTCATTCAACGCGTCGGCTGTTTCCGTTTGGCTTCTTCCTCCCTGTTTCCAACTTCTTTCCACCGAACTCCAACTTCATCTTCCAGTCTTCACGGTTTTGCTGCTGTTGAATTTCGCGTCTCCAATATGTTCTTTCAGAACGATCGCTAAATCTTCTCCATAGCAATGCCCAAGGTTTCTACCAAAGACTCCAAGAAATCCACCGCTTCCGACGCTAAGAAGCGCACCAAGAAGGACCCTAACAAGCCCAAGCGGTAAGCTCACCTTTCAATGCAACTCTTTAAACTCAGTGCAACCGCTGATAATATAACGATCCAGTGCTCTTTCCGCCTACATGTTCTTCGTCCAGGACTACCGAGAACGTATCAAGACCGAGAACCCCGAGGCTACTTTCGGTGATGTCGGCAAGCTTTTGGGTATCAAGTGGAGGGAGATGAACGAGAACGAGAAGAAGGTAAGCTTAAACTGTTTTCTCCCTTTTTTGTTGTCACTCAAAAAGGACCATGATGGCTGACTGGTTGTGCTTAGCCCTACGAAGCCAAGGCCAAGGCTGACAAGGAGCGTGCTGACCGAGAGAACGCCGACTACAAGGCCGAGGGAAAGGCTTCTAAGAAGGCGGCCAAGGCTGATGAGTAAGTCGTCTTGCTTGTAACTGATCAAAAAAAGTTATATTGACATTTTTGTCCAGGGAGAGCGACGACGACGAGTAAAACTGCTTTTCCAGTTGTCGACCGTTTACCTTTCTTTGTCTGCCGGTGCTCTCTGTCTATAGTTGTCCTTGCTGTAAATATTTAAATCTCTCTTTTCCAACCTTTGTTTCGTCTTTTCGTCTTACAGAGGAGGTCGTTGAGGGCTTTATTTTCGTTCTCTTTCTCTTCGCCCGTTATTTCGGTTGTTTGATAAATTTGAAACGCTGTTCTTTCGTTATTTCGATTATTTATTCTTCCTGTTTGCGTGTACGAGTACCGGTGCATTTTCGAATGAAATCCGCCAGCGTCTCATCGGTTCACAGGTGATATTACTTATTTGCTTTCGTTTTGCTCTTTCGCCTTCTTATTCGATGGATGATGAACATGCAGAGATGTGTTAGCTGCCTCATGTCTTTGCTTACGAGCTTTTTCTTTGCAGAGAACCATGAGAACCTGAGAAAAAAGAAGGTATGAATTTAAGGTCTTGATGTGTGTCCGCGTCACTCAGTCATGGTCCGTCGTCGCCAACCAGAATTTCCCGCAACGACAAAATATACAACGTAACCTCTTTGAGTTTTTCTAGGAGTCCAACAATCTTTTTTCGTTTACGTCTTTTTTTTTTGTAGTGCACACTTCGTCTTCGTCCGTTATCTTGGGGCACAGCACCGCGCCATGCGTATCACCAAGGCCCAATTTACAGGGCTTGACGCCTACAAATACTCGGGTATCGACAAGTCCGTCGTCAGCAAGTACATCCTCGGTCCATTCTGGGCATGGCTCGTCACCTTGTTCCCTAAGAACATTGCCCCGAACACCATCACCTTCATCGGCCTCTGCTTTGTCTTCACCAACGTCGGTACTCTCTTGTTCTTCGATCCGCTGTACGAGGGGGGAGCGCTTCCCAGCTGGGTGTACTTTTCCTTTGCGTTTGGACTTTTCGCGTACCAGAGTATGGATGCGATTGATGGGAAGCAAGCTAGGCGGACAGGGATGGCCAGTGCCCTGGGAGAGATGTTTGACCATGGATGTGGTGAGTGACATGTTCCCGTTCCAATTCTGTGCAGACGGCGCTCACAAACTATGCGTAGATGCTATCAACACCACTGTATGTAGACCTCTCCAATCACCATGACAATGGCCAATGACTTTGGAAAAGCGCGACGCTAATCAGCCCACAGCTTGAAGTGATACTCGCTTCCCACGCCTTGGGCCTTAACCAATCCTGGTGGACCGTGGCCTCCCAAGTCGCTTCCCTCTGCAACTTTTACGTTTCCACCTGGGAAGAATACCACACCGGCACACTTTACCTTTCCGCCTTTTCCGGTCCTGTTGAAGGTATCCTCCTCATAGTCGGTATCTACATCATTACCGCTATTCACCCTCTCGGCTCCGGTTTCTGGTCCCAGCCCCTCCTCAAACCCGTCCTCTACCTCGCACCTCAACTTTTCCCGTATGTCCAAAAAGTCGACGGTCTACTCGAATCTGTCGGTGTCTGGAAGTACGTCAGGCTGGAGAGTATCCCGGCCAATGTGGCATTCATGTCGTTTGGTGCGATCGGGACGCTTGCCAACATTGTGACCAGCTACCACAATGTCATCACCTCTCGTCGAAAAGCGGGTAAACCCATTTTCCCGCCCTTGTTTGGTCTCTTGCCCTTCTTCACGCACACTACGATCCTTCTTGCATGGTTGCATGCCGAGTCAAAGGGAGGGGTTTGCATTGTACATGATTCGAGGATGCTGCCGTTCTTGGGATATTGGGGTATGGCGTAAGTGCAAAAACTCTTTTTAAAATGGTTTGTCCAAAAAAAAACGAATCAGATACTGATAGCTAGAGCTTAGCTTCTCTTACCAAGTCTCCCAACTTATCCTTGCGCACGTTACGAAGAGTAGCTTCCCATACTGGAATGGTATGATGATCTTCTCGCTCTTCGGTGCGGCTGATGCCAACATGGGCTGGCTTTTTGGCCGGTGAGCTTCGATTCTTTGATCTTTCAGTTTCTGTGGCAGAATTCTGACATTATGTTGTTGTAGTGAACCTTTGGTCCAGTCCTCCCCGGTTGCCGCTAATGTTTTCATCTGGATGTCGTTTGTTGTGGCGTTGTTCAACTATGTCCGATTCGCGAGGGAGGTTATTTGGCAAATGTAGGTTTTCACACACACTTCCCTATCTATTCTCCTTGTGCTATTTCCATCCATTCTCTCCTTTTCATCCCGCATCTTCTCACAGCTTTATCTATCATCACGAGATGTGATGCTGATCAGGAATGAAACATAGATGCGAATACACCGGCCTCGCTTGCTTTACTGTCAGGCACAAGGATGAGAACGGCAAGTGGGTGCAGAATGGGAAGAAGACGCAATAGATTGAAAAAAAAGATGAAGGTGACTAGAAAATGCTAGAGAAAGTAGAGCGAAAGGATGAGGTTTTTGGACGAGGGTGCGCGGGGGCAGCCAGACAGCCACATCATGTTTTGAGCCATGAGTGATAGAAAGGCCGTTATTTCACGTCCACCCTCTCGCGAATGGATTACCTCTACGGTACCTTGGGGGTTTAGCAAAGAAACGATCTCAAGGGTATTGGACGGTATGAAGAAGAAGACTTTTGGATGCATTTTGAGTTTTACTGCAATAATAAAAGCTTGAGATTTCTTGGAGGTGATTGATGGCCGATATACTGCTCTCCACGGCGTTTACTGTCTTGTCATTTTACACATCATTTACGTTCCTTATGCCTGCCGGATTGCTTTCGTATGGGATAGGAAAGAAATGCAAGGAAACATCCATCGAGCTGACAATATGCAGTGGTCATCTACGTAGTTTGTCGCGGTGGAGGCGCGACGAGCAGCCATCATGTCAATATACCAGCAGATGTTGTTTCCGTGCATTTTATCGTCATCTCTGCTTTGAATTCTACTTCTACCCGTACTTCCTACATCTCATACATTACAGGGCAAAATCAACGAGAGTCAAGGTGATTTTATCTGTCCTTAAAGTAATCCAGCTAACCTCTACTGTTGCGCAGCGTCCGTCCGAGCCGGCCATCCTGTCCACATCTACTTCTTGAACATCGCAACCCCCATCTCATAACCCTAAAATCGTACATTGAACTACACACACGCTGTAAGTACTGGAAATTCTGTCTGTGATTTTGCCTAATTCACCCGTTCAGCCTAGCGATGTCCACTCCTGAAGCCGGGGACCAACCAAATTCATCACTTTCCGCTCTTACATCTTCTATCGACAACACCTCCTCCCCAGTCGACTTTCTCAACTCCCTCCTGGCACCTCTTCTTCCACCATCTCTCCCACCCCCTAACAAGCCCCAACCACCTTCTTTGCAGCCCATCGACACCGCCCTGAATGACCTCCTTACCCAACTGTCGCTCCTGTCGCAAGATACTGCGTCAGCGATCGAGCAAGGGATGAGCGATGTAAGCAGAACTGTCCCCAGGCTAGGCTACGACCTCCAATTTATGCGGGAGAGCGCCAATGGATTGTCTGTCAGTTTGGGGATGGTACAAGGCCGGGTTGCGAGACAGGCGGATTATGAGATGCCGAACAACAAGTTCCCAGGTGGTGAAGAGAGTGAAGCTGTAAAAGCTTTCCGTGCGCTGGAAAAGATCACTCATCTGGACAAGCTCAAAACAAGGCTCGAATCTGCGCGGGACACCTTGCGCGAAGCCGAATCATGGTCTACACTTGAGTCGGAGATCACCACTCTCATCAGTGAGAAGGAATATGCAAAGGCCGGGCAGCGACTGGCCGAGGCAAGTCGGTCAATGGTAGTGTTTAAGAATGAGCCTGCAGAATGGGAAGAGAGAAAGAGATTGTTGGTTTCACTGGGAGATGAGCTTGAGCGGGTTGCAGGAGAAGCGTTGAGGGAGAGCTTGAAAAAGGACGATGGTGTGGACGAAGTGCGAGCTTTCTGGGAGGTATTCATGGATATGGAAAGGGAAGAAGAGTTCAAGGGGTGGTATTTCAAGGAAAGAGGAAGGGGGTTACTTGAGGCATGGAAGGAACCATTGGTGGAAGAAGGACAGGGCGAAAATTCATCAAAGCTATCCGACTTTCTCCCCAAGTTTTACTCCCTTGTACTTCAAACCCTTTCAGCCGAGCTATCCTATATACCCCTCGTCTTCCTTCCAGAATCATCACCCTCGATTTTGGCGTCATTTTTCCAGTCCACACTCGACTCCCTCGATCCGACGTTCTCAAACCGCCTCGCCGCCGTTGCGGACTATCACGGCCCTGGTGCCCTTCCTGAACTCGTCAAGGCATGGGAAGCGACTGTTGATTTGGGAGCGGGGGTACAAGGATTGATTGACAAGATCATATTCAACACTCAAGGAGGCTTGCTCAGCGGTGGTGCCGGCGAAATCGATGTTGAATCACCCGCCACCATCTTAACCTCCCCTGGCATCTCATCATCTTCACCCAACCATCCCATTCCTCGCACAAACTCCCACTCCCATTCTAAACGGCATCAGTCCATCTCTCGCAGATTCTCCCGCGCACCTAACGCTACCACTACCTCTCTTTCCCCTTCCCCCGGGAACGTCGATGACGCTTGGGAGACGACCCTGTATGAACCATTCTTGGACTGGCAGTCGTCCTACTCTTCTTTGGAGAAGAGGTGTTTGGAGAAGGAGGTGGCGGACTTGAAGACATCATGGGAGAAGGCAAACATGAAGCAAGGTGGGAAGGATGTAATGAGCGGGATGATATCACGTACGGCCGAACTCAAGGGTAGGCTTGAGGAAGCAGTAGCGCGCTGCAGGATATTCACTTTTGGCTTTGGGGCAGTCCATCTTATCCGTGCTGTGGATACTTGCATCTCCAGATTTTTCGACGATGAGCGGACCTCCATCCTCAACAACGCCAAGTCTAAGAGGGATAATAACAAGCAGAAGGATAAGGCGGATGAGCTCGATTTGGATGAGTTGGATGACGATGGTGGGGATTGGAGTGGGTGGCAAGTAGGTCTGCACATCCTTGATTCACTCCAAAAGGTGGCAGAGAAGCTTGTGGCTATGGAAGATGGGTTGAAAGCCGAGTTGAGTGAGTACGCCAAGATGCTGAAAGCCCAAAAGGGGGAGAAATGGGATGGCCAATGGGACGGAAGAAAAGCAACGTTTGGCACTGTGTCTCTTTTGCAGCAGTCCACGCTCAACACCGCCGATTTACATGCTCTCATTGCCTCCGCGCCATCACCCATCTTGCCTCAATCTAAATCCTCTCTCCTCACATTCATCCGTGAATCCCAAATCCATCTCCAACAGACTATCCTTTCTCCCCTTCTCACCCAGCTCGACACGTACCCTTCTCTCGCGGTCTGGATCAAGGCAGATAAACAGACAAAAATCAGAAAGGGAGAACTGTACGTACCGCAGTTTAGTTTGAGTCCGACGGATGTGATCACGAGGACGTCGGAAGGGCTGTTGGATCTGTTGAGGGTGTTTGAAGTGTATGGCGGGGAAAAGGCGTTGGGGTGGAGTTTGGGGAGTTTGCCGTTCGTCGAAGGGATGGGACATGCTGTCGCTCTTGATTGCCTTTCCTCTTCCAGAAAGGATACGAATAAGGAACCTTCAACCTCGATATCCGACCCAACGACAACAGCAACATCGACCTCAGTATCACTCGCACCCATCCCTTCCTCTACCCCCGCGCCTACACCAGAAACGATCCAAACCACCTGGATATCATCTCTCACCCTCTCCCTCCTATCACACTTTACCTCGTACACCCTACCTTCCATCCAGCACCTTTCTCAGGAAGGACAAGCACAACTGAAAGAGGATTTGGGATATTTGGAGAATGCGGTGAGGGCACTAGACGTGGAGTGGAGTGAGCTGGGTGAGTGGGCGAGGGCGGTGGAGATGGAGGAAGAGGAATGGAGGGAGAATGTGAAGCGGGAAGGAAGGGAAGGGGCTTTGGCCGCTGTGGGGAGGATGAGGGGATGGAAGTTCTGAAGGGCTTATTTTCTGAGGTGGGCAAATTTCCCGTTCGCTACACCATAAAAGAGTATTTTGCTAATGGACCCGTTTTCAATGCTTAGTCCATCAGCGTCTTTAATTCATTTCTTTCTTGCCATACAATCATTTTGGATCTTATCAGGGACTATAAAACGTCTTCATTATGCATAATTTAAATTACCGGTAAGATTTGTCAATAAGTAACAAGTCAAGATCGGATCGATTGAAAAATGAACTTTTCAAAATACCATGTTCAAGTCTCTTTTTATGAGTTATCTCTAATAAGAAAATAAGTATGAAACTTCTACCAAAAGCAAGCAAAATGGGATGAAGATTAGTACGAGGGTTCCACGGTTGAGGGGCAGTACTTAAGAGCTCCGAAGATTGAACAGCGGAAGACGTCTTTAATGTCCGAGACGATTTCGTAGACTTTTTCCTCTACACTGCCAAAACTTGCGGAGGACTTCATGTGGCGATAGAGTAAGCAAAGGCCCTTCCCAGGCGATAAGAAAGAGATAATGGGGAATGGGTGGGAGCTGTGATTGTATAATAATTTGGGTAGTTTGAGCACGCAAGACTTGTACGGGTAGCGTAGTAGGGGATGAGGCGCCAGTATTATGTACGGCATTGCGTGCTCTCTCCACGAGATGCTCCACCTATACTGTTGAGCCGCTGTTGGGGTTGATCGCCCCACATTGAGTAAATTGTCAGACGCTAGATCTCCCAGACCGCCTGACCGATGACAGGATATAGAACAACATGATGGACTATCGCACGACAACACTTTGAGTCTGCTGCTGCATGCTCTTCTGCCAGGTGATGCAGCCAATGTAAAACAGTTCATTATTAAGCCGCCCGGAGGTATTCTTCTCGGCAAGGCCCAAGGACCTTACGGCGATAGTCCAGCCTCTTCATTCATTCATTGGTCAAGTGCCCATTTTTAGTTTCAAGAAATGGCTAATAATTAAGCGATTTCGTCAGGACGTGCAATAATTAAAAATGATCGACGGATTGCCCAAAGTAATTCCAGATTCAGCAGCAAAACTTGCCTCGAGTTTCTTTGATCGACGACGAACGACCTTCATCATCATAGCACAAGCAACATACAGCTGAGTGTATATTTTTTCAACATGCAATTTGCGTGCTTGGAAGACGGCCCTTTATTACGATACTCATCGCAAAAAACATGACCGACGACGAATGGGCGATGCCGTAAAAATTTGTTCGGCACTTATCTTGCAAAGCTCTGAGCTCTGAGCGTCGGAAGCAGAACAATCAACTATCAAATTTAACTATCTAAGTATCATTTTTGGAGTCTTGGTTCACATAACCGGAGAAGCTGGTAGGATGCAGCGATGACGACGCGGTCGGGATCGGCAGGGAGGCGTAAGTGGTGGGATGATAGTTCCTATTCAATTTATTTATGGTTGCCTGAAACGCGAACGCCGGAGAGTAGGCAGGAGATGCATGGTGCATTTAAGAATGGACAACGATGGGGAGCGCAGCTGGAGCAACCGAACGAAGACTGCTATTGCTCCTCACCATTACAGCGGCTACGACTCGCTTCCGTTTACTTCTGCTTGACCTTTCCGATGGGCTTGACTGTCTCCTATGAGCTCCTTTCGTGTCGGACCTTTCACTAGAGAGTCAGAAATATGAAAGAGTAAAAAGGATAAATGAGCAAAAGTGCGATCCACGCCGAAATTTGGACTTGAATGCAATGAAAGAGGAGATCTTCAACCACCGAAAAAACCGCAGCGAAATTATGTACTGCGTTTTGCTATTTGTGGTTTCTTGTGCAGCTTAGCCATTGCCGCTCGTTGCTCCTCTGGACTCAAGCGTTTCATCATTTACCGCTCGTTCGGGGAGCCCTGGAAATCTGACGTTCTTTGTTGGGCATCGAAGGCCGCCCATCAGGGCATCCGTCATAGAACGAAGGCTTTTACTGCTCGCTCATATGCCGAAGCAGCATACCGATCTTCTCCCTAAGTAAAAACTCAACAGTGCTTTGCACCGGTACACTGGTACCTCGTCGCTCACCGCATAGAATATTAATATAAACGTCACTGCCGCTTCCGTCAGTTGGACAGAAGGAAAGAACAGGGACCGATCAGGGAACGTCTCGCGGTCCCGCCCAAGAGAGTTTGGCGCCCGATGCCGCTGGCTATATCGAAATCATTATCATATCACGCCATTTTGCCTGAATGACGCCCAACACGCAAGTGTTTTATATATCCGACATTTATCTGGAATCCTCGGCCCCCACATTGGAGAGACCTTCCAAAACATGCAAAAATTGCTAGTCTGACGTCAGTTTACACATGAAGAGCCTTTTTATTTGCAGTTTTCCGATGCTTGCCTCTCCACTCTTAGGCCACCTATACGTAGCCTTTGCTGTACTGCCGATAACCTTACAATTCTTTATTAACTACTTGAAAAAGATTCTCAGCACATATTTTGCCTCTCTCATTCATCTCCAACAGCGTTCTCTTTCACCGCCCTCGATCCAACACTTTTCGTTAACTTCTCCAGAACGATCCAGTACTCAAACAGAGTCCTGTCCCCGTACTGTGCGTTCACTATCTTATCACCGGCTCCTTTAGATTGTCACTCGGCAATTTTGACCCAAGCTGACAATACCAACAACAACTCCTCAACAGAACAATGTCGGGCCAAGATTACTCCTCCATTGAAAAGAAGAATAGATTAGAAATCTATTCCGACGATGCTGCTTCTGATCCCTTCATCGCCCTCGCCCAAGAAGAAGAATCCCATGAGATTAAGTACCGAACATTAAGTTGGCAGAAAGCTGCTGTACTCCTTTTCGGCGAGTATGTCTGTTTGGCCATCCTCGCCCTTGCCTGGAGTTGGAGTGTTCTTGGATGGGTGAGTCTCTGTCCCCATTGACTTTTTTTTTCTTTAATCGAAGCGAGCGAAGAAGCTTATTAGACCCCTATTAGGTATGTGGCGCGCTCATCACTTTCGGCTTGGGTCTTGTTACTTGGTGTAAGTTACCTTTAATCCAGCTTGATTCATCTGTTTTTTTCCGCTGACGAACCATGCGCAGACACAAGTTATGTGCTTTGGCAATTTTGTATGAAACATCCTGAGGCTCGAGACATCTGTGATATTGCTGCGATTTTGTTCGTAAGTGTAGTCTGTTTTCGCCGCTCGCCTGCGATGCGGAGTACCCCGCTGACCTCAGTCGGTTAGCCTCGAGTTCCTAGAGTGGCTTTCGAAGCTACTGGGATTATGCTCTTACTTAACAACATCTTCATTGGTCAGTACACTCACTCGGTTTAGTGGCGTGACTGTGCGTATCCTCTAACGTCTCACAGTCGGCTTCCACGTTTTCACCGGAGCAAAGAGTGAGTTGAATTCGCTCATTTCAATCGACTTCTCCTCTGAAAGTTGCTCACTAATCTTATATCTAGTCTTTAATACACTCAGTGACAATGGTGCTTGCACAGTCGTCTTCCAAGCTGTTACTGCTATCATTGGTAGTGAGTGTATTTTGACAATCGTGGCGAAGTTTTAACTAAGCCTATCCATTCAGTTCTTTGCTCTCTCCCTCGAACCCTCAATCATGTCTCCCTCTTGTCCATCATTTCCGCCATTGCCATGTTCATCGCTATCGTCATGTCCTTGACTTACGCCGCTATTGAAGATGCACCTTTGGACGCCACCGGACCTGTCGTTACTTCGATCGGTTTACCCGACGGCGGTCCAGGTTTCGTTGACGGTCTCAACGCCGTCATGAAGTGAGTCATCCATCCTCTTCTGCGCCGATACGTTGGTCAGACACTGACAATCATGCAGCATCACTTTCCTTTGGATCGGTCAGATTCTCTACCCTTCTTTCATCGCTGAGATGAAGCGACCCCAAGATTTCCCCAAGGCCCTCGCTACATTGACCATTGCCGAGCTCATCCTTTTCACCGTAACTGCTGCTGTCGGCTATTATTACTGCGGCCAGTATTCTACAGCCCCTATCATCGGATCTCTTTCTGAACCTTGGGCCAGGAAATCTGCTTTCGCGCTCGTGCTTGTCCCTACCGTCATCATCGGCTCACTCTACGCCAACATTGCGGCCAAATTTGTCTTCAAGCGTGTTTTGGGCAAGACCACCCACATGCACTCTCACAGTATTATTGGGTGGAGTACCTGGATCGGAATCGACATCCTCATCTGGGGTATTGGCTTCATTCTCGGAAAGTGAGTAGTTGCTGACATTTGTACATCTTGCTATTACTCTTGCTGACTATGTCTTCTTGTAGTGTCATTCCAAGTATGGGTTCTTTCCTTAGCATCATGTCTTCCGCGTTTGATTCTTTCTTTGGCTTCATCTTCTGGGCAGTCGCGTTTTGGCATATCAACGAGGGTCGTCTTTTTGCCAATGCCAAGATGACAACACTCACTGTTATTAACATCATCATCTTCTTCCTTGGATTGTTTATACTCGGTCCTGGATTGTACGCTAGTGTTCAGGAAATTGTCTACGAATAGTACGTCATTTGGAAATGCTCTTTGAGAAGAGTTGAAACTGACAGTTGTATCAGTGCTGAGGCCGTTCGATCACCTTTCTCTTGTGCTTCAAATGCTTAAGTGTTTAGTTAGCTTTCTTTTCCATAGGTTCAGTGCTCCGCATGTTTCACTATTTCCATCTTCGCTGTATTTTTTTGAACCAAATACAATAATTCATACATGGTCGTTTTCTTTTGGGAATGTATTGATTTCGGCGTCGGGCTTGCTTATGATTCGTCGGTCACGAGCAGGTAGAGACCGATGGTCTTGCAAAACAAGATGTCAGTTTCTGTTCGAGAGAATTCATTTGCTTTGTTTTTGTCCACTATTTATTTATTTGTCCATTACGTACCTGTCACTAATTTGGGCCGTCACCTGCTTTAATCGGGCCAACAACTAGAGTTGGGTCAGCTGTTGCGCCACTGTTGTTCTGCTGATCTTACAAAACATCACAGAGCTGCTAGTTGTTTCGCTTTTTAGATGTCTCACCGTCCTTATTTCTCTTGGGTAGTAGAGCTGGAACATCTTCTCCATCATGACCTCTTAACAATATGTACGTTGGATGCATATCCAAGTCAATGCCACTTGCCACTCAATTCCTTGGAAGAAGAGGAAGACTTAATTACCGAAGGAAGTCACGGTAGATGTTCGGGCGGTCATAGCCGGACCCTGTCGGGCACCTCCGATAGACTCTTCCCTTTTTTCATGTTTGTTGTACGTTGATGATGCTTTCATTCTTGTCACTTGCCAGCTAGTTGTCGGGAGCCGGACCGAATTTGCTTAGCTTGCCGGCCAATAGAAAATCGTCCGTATACGCATTGAGAGTACATATAACAATCAGTTGACGGTCTCTTTAGTCATTATGAGCACCTATCTTGTAACTTACAACGAACATTCCCTCATCCACAATGTCTAACGGTGCTTGCGAAGGTTGCAATTGCGGCCGTGCCGAACAACTTCAGCAAGAGGGCGATATCCCTATCGACCGTCCTGAAAGATCTTTCACCGCTCCTGCAGATGCCGCACCTTATGAAGGTGTTGAGCCTGCGGTCCCGCTTCGTTCGAAGCAGTGGTTTAATGATCCTTCAGACCCCGGTGAATACTCTGATGGCTGGTGTCTTGACGAAGCTGACTCCCAGTTAGCAATGTCTGCCCTTTACCTCGAACGTTACATGAACTTTGGTATCACCCTCGACGAGCTTCGACCAAAGAACCGACCCATTATTGGTATTGCTCAAACTGGGTCAGATTTGTCTCCTTGTAACCGTGGTCATATGGAGCTTGCGAAGCGAGTTCGAGATGGTATCATCGCGAACGGCGGTACTCCCTTCGAATTCCCTTGTCATCCCATACAAGAAACGGGGAAACGACCTACGGCGAGCTTGGATCGAAACCTATCCTATCTGTCTCTTGTTGAGGTGCTTTTTGGGTATCCCCTCGATGGTGTGGTGTTGCTCACTGGCTGTGATAAGACGTAAGTATGGGTAGATTCAAGTAAGTGGCTTACAGTTTGTTAGTACTCCGGCTTTGCTTATGGCTGCCGCTACCGTTAACATCCCTGCTATCTGCATGGTTAGTCTTCTCATGTTCTGTTGCGAAAAGGATTTTTGTTGACGATTGTATTAGAACGTCGGACCTATGCTTAATGGTATGCATAATGGTACCTTTTGAGATTCAGCAGCTGACTCTTATTAGGTTATCGAGGCCACAAACTTATTGGATCGGGCGGTGTTATGTGGGATAGTCGTGCAGAGTATGCTGCTGGAAAGATCAATGAAAGTCAGTTCGTACAGCAGGTTTCGCTTTCTGCTCCCAGGTAAGCACATGTCGCCTTCCTTTTCCTCCAAACACTAAATACAATGAATAGTGTCGGCCATTGCAATACTGTCGTATGTGCTCTCAAGTTTCCTTTTGGCTGTCGCTAATTTGTCATAGGGGACTGCGACTACTATGAACTGCATGGCAGAAGCCCTTGGTATGGCCCTTCCCGGTAGCGCCACCATTCCCGCCGTTTACCGTGAACGAGGCGCTTGCGCTTATGCTACCGGTTTGCGTATTGTCGACTTGGTGCGAGAAGACATCAAGCCCTCCGATGTTCTCACCAAAGAGGCTTTTGAAAACGCTATTGCTGCCAACACGGCTATCGGAGGCTCAACGAATGCCCCTATACATCTCAACGCTGTTGCGAAGCACATTGGAGTTGATCTTTCAGGAGATGATTGGGAGAGGGTGGGGTATCACTTGCCATTGCTAGTAAATGTGCAGCCTGCTGGAGAGTGGCTTATGGAGGAGTATCACAGAGCTGGTGGTCTTCCCTGTACGTCGACAAGGCACAGTATATACTTGCCTTAGCTGACGACCAATAGCTGTCATCGCCGAGCTCATCAAACATAACAAGCTCCCCCATCCCAATGCATTGACTATCACCGGCAAAACTATCAAAGAGAACTGTGAAGGCGACTTTTCCCGCGATCGACGAGTCATTCTTCCTTTTGACAAGCCTCTGAGAGAGAATGCAGGTTTCCTTCACCTTAAGGGTTCCCTATTCGACAGCGCCATCATGAAGACGTCTGTCATTTCCGATGCTTTCCGCGAACAATATCTTTCCAAACCCGATGATCCCATGGCGTTCGAAGGACCTGTTGCTGTCTTTGACGGTCCAGAAGACTACCACCACCGTATCGAACATTCATCAAAAATCGATGCCGGAACTATCTTGGTCATGAGAGGTGCCGGTCCTCAAGGATACCCTGGTGCCGCCGAAGTCGTCAATATGATTCCGCCCGGAAGGTTGATCAACCAAGGTATTGAGCTACCTTGTATTGGTGATGGCCGACAAAGTGGCACGAGTGGCTCCCCGAGTATCCTGAATGCCGCCCCTGAAGCGGCAACTGGCGGCATGTTAGCATATCTCAAAGATGGCGATCGTCTCAGAATTGACTTGCTCAAACGCACAGCCAACGTCTTATTATCGACTGAAGAGATCGAGGCCAGGAAGAAGGAAATGGGACCTTACAAGGTACCAAAGAGTCAAACACCTTGGCAGGAGATCTTCAGAGAGACTGCGAGTGAGTTGAGTGACGGTATGGTGATCAAGGGCGCGGTCAAGTATCAGAGACTCGCTCAGACGGCGGGTGTCCCAAGGCAGAACCACTAATTATAGCGTATAATCGTATGCATTGTATATATTTGGCAGAGTATCGACCCATGGGATGGTTTACAGGAGTCAACATTGCCTTCTCGGCCCGTTCGGCATGATAACATGTGATGTGGACTTCGCGTATATTTCTGATTGTCGATAAATAATCATTTGACTCCAATCTTTAGACTCGTATGCAGGTCCCAGGAACTGCATCAGGAACACATTGATCAAATGATTCGCAAGGATAACAGCGCCCTTTGTATATGTGATCGATGTATGATGCAGTGATGCGCACAATAATTGTGGTCAGCCATCATGTCCGCTGCCGACCAATCTCAAGCGAGGAGTCAATTCGGTGAAATGTGGCTTTTATCCTTCCACCTCTTTCCGCCATTCACATATTTACACTTCGTCTCCACAGCTTATTGGATGCTGGCTTGTCTGGTGACTAAAATATAAGCTTGCAGGGTCCGAAGTGCGCGATGTTGGTACGTGCGCTCGTTTGCCTCACTGATGACTTTTGGGCATGGCTTATTATTGTCTCTTGCAGCTCGTAAATCAGTCCAGACTCAATGGTTTCTTTTTCCATTAATCAAGGATCTAGTGGCTCTTGACCCTCATTGAATCTCCATTCTCACGAAGCTGTGTTCAGCCTTTAACAATATGCTGAGGAGGCTACAAAAGGACGTTCTGTTTTTCACAGCCTTTCCGTTCCCGTCGATTATAACACTAAATCGTCTAAGTCTCGGGAAGGAAAGATTTTAAGCTAAGGTATATAAAGAAAAGACAAGATTTATCTTTCCCGGTTGACATTCATCTCTCACCTCTCATTGTCCCAAGCATGTCAGAAACAGAAGATCTCGAACTGCGCGACAGGTCTGTCAAGTCGGTCAAATCTAATTCGGCTGCATCCGTTATCGTTCCTACTTTGAATCCCGGACATGATGCCGAGTCAGCAGCTTCCGCTCTTCCGCCTGTAGACGGCGGCTGGAGGGCATGGTCATTCTTGGTGGCCGCGACTGTCATTGTCATGCTCATATGGGGGCTGCCATATTCTATTGGTGTTTTACATGTGTACTGGACGGATACGCTCATTAAGGGTGAAGGTGCTTCAACTCTGACTCTGGCTGCGACGCTGCAGAACGGCTTGTTGTACATGGCGACAGCTCTTTCGGGCCCGTAGGTACCGTCTTATTGTATATGCATGAAGGTGCTTGATTAACATATTTTAGCCTGTTCACTGCATTTCCAAGATGGCAAAGGGCTTTACAGTATTGCGGTCTATTTGCTGCTGTGATCACTTTCATCAGTAGTGCGTTTGCGACAGAGGTAAGCTAGCAATTCTACCACGAACTCGACTGATAATCAGCCGTGGCACATTCTCGTTGCCTTCGGCCTTATCTATCCTCTTTCTGGAAGTACGTTTCAAAAGATACCTTAGATTCATAATAACTGACTAACCCAGTCTGTTACCTCCCATGTAATACCCTTCTCTTTGAGTACTTCTTCTCTCTTCGAGGTATCGCAACAGGTGTTGTTTTTGGCGGTACTGGTCTCGGAGGTGCATCAATCCCATTCCTCATGAATGGTCTTCTCAACAAAATTGGATATAAAGCAACGATGATTTCATTCGGTCTTGGGTACCTCGTCATCGGTTCCATTGCCATCGTATTTATTCGACCTCGTATCCCTGTCTCTCGCCAGCAGACGATGGAGAAAAGGAAGCCTGTTAATTGGTCATTCATGAAGAGTACTCCTCTGATCATCGGAACTATCACTATCTTCTTGATCAGCCTTGGTAACTTCATTCCTAGCTTATGGCTTCCCGGTAAGCACCAGCCCCTTCTGTCAGGTGATGTCTCCCATTAACCAATCCCTCAGCGTACGCCTCTTCGCTCAACCTCACGCATCCTTCAGGAACAGGTCTCATCGCCATTCTAAATGCTGCTTCAGTCCCAGGAAACACTCTCCTTGGCTATCTTTCAGATCACATGCCTGTCCGAACAGTCATCGTCATCTCATGTGTTGGTAGTGGCCTTTCTTGTGCCTTCCTTTGGGGATTTGGTAGCACCGATGGGGTGTTGATTTTGTTTGCGTTGATTTTTGGTTTGCTCGGACCTAGCTTTTCGGCAATCTGGACGCAGATGATTGGCCTCATTTGTAGTAAGTTGGATGATGCTTGAGTGTGGAGGCTGGGCTGAGTGATGGATGCAGAGGACGACCTGATTTCCCCTCCTCTTGTTGTTTCGCTTTTCACCTTTGTTCGAGGGGTTGGGAGCTTAATGAGTGGTGAGTGGGAGTGGATTTCCCAGCAATAAATACCTGACATGAGTGAAGGCCCAATCTCCCAAGCACTGTTGAAGATAAATAACCTTAACGGGAGCATTGGAGCTTACGGATTCAGCAACTATGTGAGCCAATAATAATATTTTCATCTCTAGTTCTTCGTCTAACACTTTCCCAGGGAGTCCTCTTGATCTACGCGTCCGTTACAATCTTGAGCGGTGGTGCTACGGGTTATCTGTTCAAATCGTCATAAATTATCTTCATTCCCTTAGATCTGTTGTAAAACTAGTTTGTTGCTTAAGAGAGAAAGAGAGAACCGGGAAACAGATGTATAACGAACGAAAGACTAAGAACGAAGGCAACTTCATCCCTCCGTATCCCTGAACTTTTTCCTTCCTACTGCCACCACACCTCCACCTAGGCACCGTGCTCGCACTTCCTCGCTAATAAACTCAATACGCAAGGTCACCAGTTTGAGCTCACGGACGTTCCATGTTATGGTGTTCATACTACTAGTGCAAACGAAGGACATTCTTTCGCTTGGTAATTGAATGTACAGTAGACCATATAATCATTCACACGTCGATGCCATGCAAGATGGAAGTAGTCACGTTTGGTTATTAACGGTGACTGGCTTTACCTTTTCTGCAGCTTCAGCCTCCGAGAGTGCTCATTCTACACGAGCCAATTTTGCCCGTCTCTAATCTCACTCACATGCTGCACAGTAGAATTATAAATACAATACCTGTACAATTAACAGTAAAACAATGAGAGCTTGGACAATGAAGAACGTCGACCCATCCTTTTTTGCAGCTCGCTCGCTCGTCATCTCGAGTCGTTATCGTTTTTCGGACAATCCATCGGCTCTCCCGTCGGCGATCAATTTAGGATGTCTGTCATGTCAGGTGAGACCAATCCAGTCACGTGCCTGAACCCCACCTGGCCCGCGTGGGGCTTATAAACATTTTCTTCGTTCTTTTTTTTCGCTCGTTGGACGGATAATACCCAGAGGTCAGAGATTTATTAGTCTCATCTTTTCTTCTCCTCTTGTGCTCTCCTTTCGCTCGGCAGGTTTTGCATTCCTAGCTCTCCAGGGAATATCTAGCTGCCAACTGAAAATGGCAGAGGCAATGGAACTCTCCGACTTCCCTACCCGGCGATCCCAATCAACAATAGATCGCGTTCTAGGCCCCGATCATGACTCTCAAATTGAACCTGTCACTCAATATGCTCTTCCTCCTGTAGATAGCGGTCGACGGGCGTGGACGTTCCTTGCAGCAGCTACATTCGTTGAGATTCTCATTTGGGGTTTGCCGTTCTCTGTCGGTATCCTGCACGTGTACTGGACCAACACTTTGTTCGTCGGGTATGGTGCTTCGACGTTGACCTTGGCAGCCACTCTTCAGACGGGTTTATTGTATATGAGCTGTGCATTTTTCGGACCGTGAGTAAAGTCATCCGCAAGCGTGGCTATTGTTTATGAACAATACAGACTCTTTACAACATGGCCGAAATGGCAGAAGACCTTCCAGTACGCTGGTTTATCTGCAGCGGCTTTATCAATGATCACCTCTGCATTCGCCTCAAAGGTAAGCCGTATTTTGTGTTTAATCGAGCGCGACTCACTCCAAAGAATAGCCATGGCATCTTCTCGTCACCATCGGTCTCGTTTACCCTTTATCCGGAGCCTGTTATCTTCCTTGCGCAACTCTTTTGTTCGAATGGTGGCAAGCTAAACGAGGATTTGCCAGTGGTGTGATGTATGCTGGAGTAAGCTTTGTCACTGTGAGCTGGAACGCAATATGCTGACGATGAAACAGACTGGTCTCGGTGGTTGTATCTTTCCCTTCCTTACCAGTGGCCTTCTCAACCGATTTGGCTACAAGACGACTATGATTTCCCTCGGTGTCGGTTACGCTGTTCTCGGTTCTATAGCCCTCATCCCAATCAGGCGACGAATCCCTCTCTCACGATATGACTTTGCGGCACCAGGAAGGAGGAAGCACAAAACTGACTGGTCGGTACTGAGGACATTGCCTATGTTCATGGGTGTGATGACCATCCTCTTCACGAGTCTGGGCAACTTCATACCGAGCTTGTGGCTTCCATGTATGTTCATCATATGGCCTCTTAGTTCACCTACTGACATATATCAGCCTATGCGGATGACCTCAATCTCCATGACCCCAACGGTACTGCTCTTATCGCCATACTTAACGGTGCCTCCGTGCCCGGTAACGCCCTCCTCGGCTACCTCTCTGATCGCCTTCCTCTTCGTGTTGCCATCACGCTCTCTTGTGTGGGTAGTGCTCTGGCCTGCGCCTTCTTGTGGGGTTTCGGGACAAATGCAGGGATGTTGATCACTTTCGCTATTATTTTTGGACTCCTCGGGCCTAGTTTTTCGGCGGTATGGTCAAAAATGATTGGAGTCATTTCAAGTAAGTTGGTTCGTTTATGAAATTGAGATGCAACGCTTATATTCTGCTCAGAGGATGACCCCGTAGCTCTTACTACCATCTTTTCAATCTTTGCATTCACTCGAGGCATTGGGAATATCACTTCTGGTCCCATCTCCGAAGCTCTACTCAAGTACAACACTATGCAAGGAGCCGCTGGGGCTTACGGTCTGAACAATTATGTGTGTTTTTTCTCTCTGGTTTGTTTGGAAAACTCTGTTGACCCAAAATTTTTAGGGCATACTGCTGGTGTACACAGCAGTCACCATCATCGCAGGTGGCGCGACCGGGTTGTTATTCAGAGGGCGCTGATGGTCGAGGTTATTTTGGGCGTATGGACAGTTAATTTACAAGCATATAGACCATTGTATCAGTAGCGACATACATGTAATGTTCTCCTTATTCAATTCCGGTATGTAGTTCAGGTGTCTGTGACTCGGAGTAAGCGCACAGCTAGAATTTATAAATAATAAATGAGTATGTTGAATGCAGAGTCGTTTAGAGATAAAGCTTAAAGCACGCTGTGTCAGTTGCTAGAGATGTCTAAGTTGCATGAGAAACAAATCTGCCGTCTTTGTCTTGCTTCTTTGCATGCCCATTTATCTTCCCCATGATTCAACTCATCCCTGTCCCTGAGATCTGCTTCTTTACCAAGCCCATAATTCATTCGTCCAGATTAGATAGATCTTTGATTCCGACAGCACGGACGTTAGGACCAATGATGTCCCAGGGGGACGAGACGTGCCTGTCAGATACTCCAAGACCGATTCGCGGGATATTTTTATTTAACGAACAACGTACGCTAGTTGCCGAGTCTGAACAAGTCAAGTTTCTAACGAACGAAAAGCAATAGAGGCGTCTACTACAAAAACATATTCCCTCTACAGTTTTTTTTATCGACGGAATCACAGAAGCTCATTTGAAATGTCATCCGATATTGAGCTTTTCCAACTTCCTGACAGACGACCATCACAATCAAAAATCGAGCACTCTCTCTCTTATGATCAAGAAGAAGAAGTAGATGAATCCGTCACTCACCATGCCTTGCCTCCAGTAGACGGTGGTCGGAAAGCATGGTCATTCCTCGCTGGTGCGACTGTCGTTGAGATGCTCGTCTGGGGATTTCCATACTCTATCGGTATCCTGCATGTGTACTGGACAAATACTCTTTTCAAAGGATATGGAGAGTCTATGGTGGCTCTTGCTGCTACATTGCAGACCGGTCTGCTCTATATGAGCTGCGCCGTGTTCGGACCGTAAGCTGGAACTCCTTTTTGGAACGACCAACTCGAGTATGTTGACTTGCCTGTAGCATTTTCACAAAATGGCCAAAGTGGCAGAAGACTTTCCAATACATTGGCTTATTTGCTGCGTCGTTATCCTTTATTGGTAGTGCTTTCGCGAGCAAAGTAAGCCATGTCCCTTATTTTGAAAAACAGTACTGACCATCATAATAGCCATGGCATCTTATCGTCACCGTCGGCTGTATTTACGCTTTCGCGGGAGCCCTCTATTTGCCCTGTTGTACTCTCCTCTTTGAGTGGTTTGTTGCCAAGCGGTAAGGTCATTTCAGGTTCATCGGGGTTCGAACGAAAGTTGATTCCGCATTAGCGGTCTCGCCAACGGTGCAATGTTTGCAGGAGTATGTTCCATTTATAATTTTTTTGACTTGAGGTGCCGTCCTCCAGCTAACCATGAAACACAGACTGGTGTGGGAGGCGTGTTGTATCCTTACATCATGAGCGGTCTCTTGAACCATTTTGGCTATAAAACAGCCATGATTTCCATGGGTGTTGGCTACGCCATTTTGGGAACTATTTCACTCATCCCAGTCAATCGACGAGTCCCTGTCTCTCGACATGACTTTGTTGGACCTGGAAGAAAGAAGCCCATAAATTTGACTTTCTTGAGGAGTACGCCGGGCATCATTGGCCCTCTCATCATCCTGCTTGTCAGCTTGGGTAATTTTATCCCTACACTTTGGCTTCCTTGTACGTTTTTATACCTTTTTGGGTATTTAAGCTGACCATCAACAGCTTATGCGGACGACCTTAAGATGAGCCGTATAGATGGTATAGCCTTAATCGCAATCCTGAATGCCGCCTCGGTTCCCGGTAACACGCTGCTTGGCTACTTTTCCGATTACTCCCTACGCGCCGTCATCATCGTTTCGTGCGTCGGAAGCGCTCTCGGTTGTGCGTTCTTGTGGGGATTTGGGACGAACCCAGGAGTCTTGATTGTTTTTGCCATCGTCTACGGATTGTTGGGGACCAGTTTCCAGGCATTGTGGTCAAATATGATTGGGGTCATAAGCAGTGAGCCGCTTGAGCGACGACTTTCTTTCGCAGCTAATGGTTAATTTTGTAGGGGATGACCCGATAGCTCCTTCAATAGTATTTTCCATTTTCGCCTTCATGAGAGGTATCGGTAACATTACTTCTGGTGAGTTTTGATATTGCCTTGGTTGATGAAAATGGTCCAACAGGAGCTGATGGTGTCTACAGGACCCATTTCAGGCGCTCTCTTGAAATACAACACATTTCCAAATGGTGCGGGCGCTTACGGTTTCCACAACTATGTGAGTAGTTTCGTCATTTTATCGGGCATCTCTGCATGTAATTGACATAATTCGCAGGGCGCCTTGTTACTGTACACAGCCATCACAATCTTTTCAGGGGGTGCCGCAGGGATATTGTTCAAGTGATGATAGGCGATGATAATAAAAGAGAACGACCAGACTGCATCCACTAAATACGACTCTTCAACA
This sequence comes from Cryptococcus deneoformans JEC21, assembly GCF_000091045.1. NCBI lineage: Eukaryota > Fungi > Basidiomycota > Tremellomycetes > Tremellales > Cryptococcaceae > Cryptococcus > Cryptococcus deneoformans. Next base: position 1,398,761 of record NC_006691.1, read on the forward strand.
TGCTGGCAATATCTGTCTGTATTAAACAGCGCATAGTACCTCCATGTTTTTTCTTACATATACATAATACAACATTTCCTGTTCAATAGCACAGAAATGTAAGTTCTCCGTCCAATATTTTTAATGCACGCTACATAACAGTACCAAGGAGACTCCAGGTATATCAAGATTGTTCGATGTAAACAAACAGCTGGGGGTATCATACTATTGCTACAGCGTTCGATTTCTATAGAGTTTAAAATCTTTTCGGAGATGTAGATTTTCCCTAACGGTCTTTGAACAGGATACCGGTAACTCCCCCGGTAAAGATTGTTACAGATGTATACACCAACAAGGCGCCCTTCCAACATCGCCGTCAGCATATGGGCACCTGATGAAGGGGGAATACTCACATAGTTGTGGAAACCATAAGCTCCAACAGCGCCAGGGAACGAGTCATGCTTCATGAGCGCGCCAGAAACGGGCCCTACAATAGTATAAGTACACTCATTGTGAAAATTGCGCTATATACGCACCAGATGTGATGTTACCGATAGCCCTCATTAAGGCAAAGATTGAGAAAATTAGAGATGGAGCAATGGGGTCGTCCTCTATAATCCTGCGTTAGCGAAAGGAATGGGCATCGGTCCGTACAGTAACTCACTAGAAATGACACTAATCATGTTAGACCATAGACACTGGAAGCTTGATCCTAGAAAACCGTAAACGATTGCAAAAGCGACAAGCATGGCCGCATTCGTCCCGAAACCCCACAAGAATGCGCATCCGAAAGCACTGCCGACGCAAGAGACGACGATAACAGCGCGGATAGAAAAATCAGAGAAGTAGCCAAGGAGGATATTGCCTGGGATAGTGGCGGCGTTGAGAATGGCAATGAGGGCGGTACCGTCGAGGTGACGTAGTTTCAGGTCGTCGGCATAAGCTACATATGTGTCAGTATCGTTGCCAAAAACGAATAATGGTCCGACGTACATGGCAGCCAGACAGTGGGGATGAAGTTACCCATGCTGACGAAAAGGATGATCAACGAACCCGTCAAAGCGACTGAGCTTTTCAAGAATGAAAAGTTGAATTGTTTTCTCCTTCCAGGCTCTGTAAAATAGTATCGAGAAAGGGGGACTCGTCGGTTGACAGGAATGAGGGCGATGGAACCAAGGATGGCGTAGCCTATACCCATCGATACTAGAGCAGCTTTGTAGCCTACGCCGTTCAAGAGGCCACTCATAATATACGGGTATGCTACGCCACCGATACCAGTACCTGCATACATAAGACCAGTAGCAATTCCTCTGTGTCTTGATTAGCGAACGCATGAGTATGGTTATGAACAAGAAAAACGAACCGCTTAGCGACAAACCATTCGAAAAGAATAGTACAACACGGAAGATAGAGGGCTCCTGCGAATGGATAGATGCAGCCGTTAGTTATGACAAGGTGCCAGGGCTAGATGATAATCAGCACTTGAGTTCAATATGTTTGGTTAAGCACACCTTCGTTGCGAAAGCACTCCCAATCATCGACAATGCAGAAGCGAAAAGAGCAAAATATTGGAGAGTTTTCTCCCATCTCGGCCATCTGGTAAACACTCTTAAGGATGGTCAGTCATCAATCGGGGTTTTCGAGAAATGAAAACTTACGGCCCAAAGATGGCACAACTCACGTAGAGTAAACCGGTCTGCAGAGTGGAAGCCAGGGTGATTGCTGACTCGCCGTAGCCTTTGAATAAGATATTACTCCAGTACGCGTGCAAGATACCAATCGAGTAAGGGAATCCCCATACAAGCATCTCCACAACGGTAGCACCAGCAAGGAATGCCCATGCCCTTCGACCTCCATCTACCGGGGGCAGCGCGTAATGTGTAGCTGATTCATCGACTTCGTGTTCCCGATCATAGTCGAGTTGTTGTTCAGTGGCGGATTCATTTCGCTGGCTCGGAAGGCGGGACAGCTCAATCTCGGAGGCCATTGATTGGGTAAGTTAGAGCAGCTTTTTTGGACTAAGTACAGATAGTAGCTTTAAGAATAGTGACATTCAAGGAGAGGACTGGCGGGGTGTATCGAGAGAACACTTGGACGACCCCACATGACATCCGTTTCGCTAATTAATAGTACGAATACTGATCCGTAAAAAAAAAGTCGCCAGGCACGGCCAATAATCTTCCGTGATATCCGGTTATCGGATGTTGCTGCTTTTTGCCGCAGTTCCCACAAAGGGGGGGAGGTTTAGCATTCCTATCAAATGTCTTTTTAGTGCTTTCTTTGGCGCTGAAAGCTCCCATTGCTGCGAATTACACAAGTGACATAAAGGTTATCAACTGGAATACTGATTGAATCACTTTTCGCTCATGGCGTTATTAGACAACAGGATGGCAGTGAGTTGATGAAGATTGTCAGAGAAGGCCGCAGCGCCTAGTCCGTTGAAATTTACTGTTTGTTCGAGGAGTAGATAGGTACATAGGGTATAAGAATGCATCATTTAGAGGAATGGAAGACAAGAAGAGGAAAAAAGAAGAGCATTACATGAACCATCAGCCAAATGACTGGAATCTTATCCTATCCCATCTTATCCTAACCTGTCATATCCGAAAAGAGAGAAAAGGAGACGAAAATCTATGCCCATTAAGCGGGTAATCACAGAAAGGGGTGAGCAAAAAGACATAAAGCCTATTCAAAAGACTGTTAAAGCTTTGACTTGGATTTCTTGACGGCTGGCTTTTTGGCACCAACAGCCACTTGCTTTGCACGCTTGGCGGCGCCTCCGGCCGTTGATCCGATGGTTGATGACTTCTTCTTTGGCTTTTCGACAGGGGCAGCAGCAGCCTTTTCCTTCTTCTCCCTCTTTTCTACGGTGGGAGCGGGGGCTGAGGGGGTTTCTGATTTCTCTTCCACCTCGACTTCCATTTCTTCTCCAGAGTTTGCAGATTTCTCGGGCTTTTCAGCCTTCTCAAACCTTCCTCCCAATTTGCCTGTCCAAACAGGCAACATTACACTGCCGCTTGTCTTTATACCAACTGACAAGACGCCTTCCCATCCGCCGTCAACCTCGGCGACGATTTGGGGCACAGCTTCGAGCAAGTTGGCGAGAGTTTGGGAAGTGGAAGAGTGGGATGGGGTGGCGATACGGGTGGAGGTGGATGTGCCGGTGGTGGGGTGGAAGTAGGTGGAGGAGATTGCACGGGCGAGAGTGGAGGTGAGGTCTTTGCGTTGGAGGTTTACGGGGATGGGTTGCCTTTTTTGAGAAGGGCAGAGTCAGCTGCAAGAAGAAAGGACGACGGCAGTAAGAGGAAAGGGAAAAGAGGAAGAGAAACCCACTTTTTGGCTTCGAAAAACATCTTGCCCAGCAATTTTGGCATCACGCCCAAAACCCGTTCGTCACACAGAAACAGATCATGATCCCTCAACAATTCCCTCCTCGCTTCGTACGGCTTAAACTTGCCCTTGAGCTTCTCGACGCCAACGACGCGGGAGATGAACTTGATGTTATGCTGGGCGAGGAGATCTTTGTATTGACGTTGGGGGTCTTTGGTGAAGAGACAGACGGAGGATGTAGGAGGAGGCGGGAGAGCAGGATGAGGCAGTTGGCTAGAGAAAAAGTCACAGGAGAATCACTTGTCAGTTGTCGAGTTTTACACGGGTTTCCAACGAGAGAAAACGAAAGAAGGAAACCACCCACATCTTGACAGGGTTCAGACTCCTCCTGGTACTTCCCGTCTTGGTGTTGACGACGACCCAAACATGTTCTTCGCGCGGTAAAAGCTGTTCCTCCTCCTTTTGCTTTGAGACTTTGGCGTGGTGGGCGAGAAGGGCTTTGACGGCCTTTTCAGCTTGGGCAGTGGAGAATGTAGAGGGGAGGGGGAGGGGGGCTTTGGGAGTAGGTTGGGGCTTTTTGGCCTTCTTGGAGGTGGCTGGCAGGGCGGAGGAGGGAGCCATTTTTATGAGCGTTTCTGGGACGGAATGGAGGAGGGAGCAGAGTTGGAGGCGCGATGGAAATATTTCAGCAGAGGTGAGTGGAGGTGGGCCAAAATAATGACACGTCGGAAATTCAGCCAGCTGGCGGCGGCGGCCGCCGAGTGAAAGCAACGCACGCGACGACAACAAACAGTTCCAGTAACGACGGACGAAGCTACCGAAAAGCATGAATGCATATGGGACTAATGAATATACAAATGATGATTTTTGCATTACATCGTTGGCAAGAAATATGCTTTATGCCCTATGGCCTACGACCTACGACCCATGACTTGTGACCTATAGACGAATGGACTAGACAAACTAAAACTGGTTATTTTACTTTTCTGAAGGGGTATCAAGTTATTATCGGAAGATGAGATGCTAATGCAGATAAAAGACAAGAACCTCCTAGACATGTACCGAGGATCAAAAAGAACGCAAGGGGAATATGTCTTTCCCTCTTGCCCACACACGACACCCCTTCGCTACTCGTTCCCTTTACTCAACCATTCATTCACTCCCCACTCGCTGGTTCGTTATGCAGGCTCGCCAGAATCACTTCACTTCGCCCCCGGACCATTAATCAACACACTCTCCCTCAACGGTGTTATCCCTCCAAACGGCGTCACCGCCCCCGGCGTCGCAGGCGTACTCCTGTTATGCTTCATATGCGCCTGAATCAAATGACCCGCAGCGAGCGCACTCATCAAACTCAGTTCACCGGCCATGACGGCTGCGACGATGATTCGGGCGAGACGTTGAGCGTTTGCACCTGGCGAAGTGGCATGGGCACCAGCGACGCCGAGCATGTCGAGCATGGCGCGTTGGGGGGAAAGGATGGTACCGCCGCCGACGGTGCCGACTTCAACAGAGGGCATGGAACATGAGATGAGAAGGTCTTCGCCGTCGTTGATCCTGTTTGAAAACAAGATTTGAACATGGGAATGTTAGCGAAAGCGATCAAGAGAAAAAGAGTGTGGACGTACGGTTCCATAAGAGTCATACAGTTGGAACTTTCAACGTTCTGAGCCGGATCTTGACCGCACGCGAGGTACATGGCCTACAAATATCGAAAGAAAAAATGAGCGAAAACCGCACTTGGCGCAGTTGTTAAAAGAGATAAGACTTACAGTCAAGATATTCGCCGCGTGAGCGTTAAATCCTCCTATACTTCCCGCCATCGCACTTCCAATCAAATTCTTCTTTATATTCAAATTACACAAATCCTTCACAGTCGTCTTCAACACCGTCTTCACCACATGACCGGGCACCACCGCTTCCGCGACCACACTCTTACCTCTCCCTTCGATCCAATTGATCGCCGCCGGTTTCTTGTCGGTACAATAGTTTCCGGAAAGAGCGAGGACGTGCATATCGGGGAAATGGCCGCGCAGGACTTCGAGGGCTTTTTCGACTCCCTTGGAGATCATGTTCATACCCATCGCGTCACCGGTCTGGGTCGCAAACCTCACATACAACGTCCGACCTGCCAAGGCGCATTCCAGGGTTTGGAGTTTGGCGAATCGAGAGGTGGACTCAAAGGCAGTTTTAAGGGTGGCGTACCCGTCGGGCGAATCGATCCATAGACGTGCTTGGGCAGCTTGGACAATGTTGGGGAAATCGATAGCTGGACCGCGGGTCATGGCGTCGTGAGTGAGGACGGTTGTGACGCCGCCACCGGCGTTGAGGGCTTTACACCCTCGCGAGGTAGAAGCGACAAGAGTACCTTCGGTGGTCGCCATGGGGATATGCAAGAGTTGACCGTCAATGTTGAGCGGACCGGCGATACCGACGGGAAGAGGAAGGTAACCAATCACATTCTCGCAGCATGCACCAATGACTTGCTTGTAATCATAGTCTGCCATAGGGAGCAAACTCGTTTCGAGAGATTTGGTGAGACTGGATCGGGAGATGACGGCTCGTCGAATTCGGACAGCTCGTTCGAGGTTCTTCAAAGCTTTTTCAAGACCGTACGGTGCAATCTTGCCCTTTTGGACGAGCAAGATAATTTCCTCGTCGGAAAGGTTGTTGGCGCCAACGCCGCCTGCGTAAATCTCGACGCATTCCTCAAATGATCGTCGGCCAAAGGTAAGGGCAGAGTCATCGGAAGCAGAGGGGAACGAAGGAGAAGGGATACGAGGTTCCTTGATGATAGGTACGTTGACAGTGTGACTAGCAGCAACCTTTCCAACTTCTTCAACTCGAGGTGTCGAATCCCCATCTCGAGTACTGGTACTTGCATTTGTACCGACCATGTGCGCAGACAACTCCATCTTCCTCCCTCGTGGGGTAGTCTCTCGAAGAGCCCTCTGTCCTCGCTCGGCATCAAAGATCCCAGCTAACGCTTGCGCCGCCGCCGCCACTGGCCCTTTGCCGCCCATTGAATTCAACGCAATTCCCTTTAAGAGATACCCATTCAACAATACGCTGATTGCGAGGAAGACGACAATCCACTTGCTCAGCACGGGATCACCCACGAGTAACGTCCATTCGCTCATAAAGTGGTCGAAGGAGGACAAGCGGCTGGGGATCAAGGTTTCGCTTGTCATGAGAATTTGGGTAGGGGGCATGATTTGGACGGCCAAGTCGGTTTCGGGGGGTTGACTCTCGTAGAGCGCCTGGAGGACGGGGGAGAGTGAGATACCGCGGGGGTTGAGCATCGCGCGAGAGGTGATTTCAGCGCCGGAATGGGTGGAGTGACGTTTCAAGGCAGTTTGCTCGGTGAGAGTCGTACAGAGGTTGAGAACGTGGAGAGTTAGGAAAGAGATGATCAAGAGAAGTTTTAGTCGGACAACAGGGTTTTGAGGTTGGTCTTCTCTCTCGCTGGAGGGGGAGCGAGACCAAAAGCTTCGTTTAGTGGAGGGGCTGGAAGTGCTGCTGCTGGTGTTGGTAGTGCCGCCGTTACCGTTGGCGTGGCCATTAAGAGAGGCAGAGCTGGAGACACGCTTGACGGATTTGACCCGGCGGTTACCTCGAATAAGCTTGATACGATGAACTTCGACCATGACGCTGAGGATGGCAACGTAAAAAGTGAAGAGGAAGACACAATCGACGGCCATGATTAAGGCGGCTACCGGAGGAGTATTAGATTCAGGAAAAAAAGAGGAAAACTCGGAAGGACAGATTGAATGTGAGAGGACGTACCAAGGTAGCAAAATTCTCTCAGACCCCCGATCCCACTAGCTGCACCGACGCAAAGCGCAATGATCTCCAAAACGTAATCCCTAACAATCCTCACACCCGACGTCTTCACAGCGTCGACTACAATCTTCTTGGCAGCCACAGGGGCGACCCACTTGACCTGTCCTTCCGCCAGTCGCTGAAGACGCTCAAGAGGCGCAAGTTCCTTGTGCAAAGTTCCAAGATCAAGGCCTAAACTAGAGCCAGATTTGGGATCTTTTGCGAGTTCGCCGCTGTACCCAGCAATAGAAGGCTCGGGAGATGAGGGGACGGGGTCGATATCTGGGTTTTGCAAGACGGCTTTGGCGAGGTGGTAGGGTTTATCAAAGCCTACTGTGATGACGAGGAAGGGGATCGCTTCGGAGAGACAGATGGGGTCGACGGGGAGGTCGAGGAGGTAGGCAGAGAGGAGGGCGATGAGGAATGCGAATGTCGATGAGCAGAGGGTTGCGACGGCTATGGAACAGCATGTCAGCATAGGAAATGCGAGAAGACGGGAGATAAAAAGAACTGACGAATCCAGAAAGAGCTTCCGAGTTTGCGCATACCGATGAACAAGTTGACGAACACACCGTGCATGACAATGTAGCCGAGAAGCACGACAAAGATATCGGCAGAGTCGGCATTCTAGTCTTTCATGAGTACAAGAAATACCGCACTGGAGGATTAGGAAAAGCTTACCTTTGCCAAAGTCCAGAACCTGCCGACCAACGCTCTAGCAGCATAGGCGAACCACCTGACGTTTTGCATGGGGTAACTCTCCCCTTGACCGGAGATCATTCCCTCGCCCAGCTTGGAAAATAAACCGACACCATCGATACTGGGTAAGAAACCCCAGTTTGCTCCCGATGGGGGCAAGAGTTGGAAAGCGGTGGTCGAGTCTGAGAGGGTAAACGCCGGAAGGCGGTTAAGCCTGTTGAGGTAGGTGAGAGTAGGGTCTGAAGGGGAAGGCGGTTGGAGGAACATGGTGAGGGTGGATTGGGAAGGGTAGAGAGGGTGAGGGACGAACGAAGGGTGGTCAGAGGTGTTGAAGCACAAGTCGCGATAAGTGTACTTTTCCCCGTCGACTTCAACACTCAGCTCGTTTAATAACCACTGTTCAAACTCATCAATTGGCTCCTGTGCGCCGTCACGGGTGACGACGAGCTGCTTGACGATCGCGACGCTGGCCTTTTCACCAGAAGTGTTGCCGCCCGCCTCGATAGGAAAGGTGTATCCACCAAGAGCATTCTGTTCGAGGATTTTCCGGAAATCGGATGGCGAGATGGGTGTCCATTCGCGCTTGGACTCGACATCGCCTACCCAGCTGCTCCCGGCGACACCGTGTGAGCTGGGGAGGATGTAGGACGCGTCTTCAGAGCTGGGCTGGTGGGCGAGCCGGACGAAATGGGCGGGACGGGACGGCGGGGAGACGGAGGGGACGTTGAAAAACTCGGAGCCCTTGATCGCGTGGAGGAGCTGGAAGTATGCGAGGGTGGCGAAGATGAAGGTTGTGGTGATGACCTCGATAGGCGCGGAGGCGGCCAACGACGAGAGCGACACGAGCGTTTGGCGGAGCATGGCCGGGGGTGGGGGCGGAAGCGGGGCCGAATAGAAAGTCGAGGAAACGCGTACCGTCGAATTAAAAAAAAAGAAAAGCAAGAATGTCCGGGAGGTCGCGGTGGATAGGCCGCCGTTGAGGGCGAGCTAAGAAATTTATAGCCCCTGGGTTGAGCGGGTGGCGTGCAAGAGGAGGGCGGCGGAAGCAAAAGACAGGGAGGAAGAGCCGGAGAAAGGAAGGAGGAGCGGAAAGAACACAAAGAGACCAAAGCTGCGCCCGAGCAACTATCGACCCACCCCAACAAACGAAATTTGCCACGTGCTTTTCTAATCAACTTTTTCTAATCGTTCCTGGCGAGACCCCGCGGGATGCTAATGCGGAGCTTGGGGTAATTAACTCGCCAGCCAAATGCGCCCAGCTATCCAAATCCGGCAACTCTAATTACAAAATCCCCTGGATCCCTGACACTTGAAATAGAAAAGTGACGCGACGACTGGTTCGCTGGTGCGGGAATCGGCCATGCGAGTGGGACGACGCTGGTTCGTTGCTTGTATCTGTCGATCTGGTGTGTACATGTCGACCCTTTACTCAAAGTGGAACGATCGCAAGATCGAACAGCGGCAGAGATGGTCAGCATCCATCCAGCAACACACACACTTCCATTAGCGGCCGCCGGATGAATTACTGTCTGCGGTACAGTGTACGCGATGTTTTCTCGATTCAGCAATTTCAATACACTCCCAAATAACGTCATGGATAAGATCGTTGGTAACCATAGCCACACAGCTTGACATTCAGGCTAGTGACAACCTACGACCGTGGATGTTAATGGAGAGACTCCGGAACCGAGTCAGGGTCCGGTACTTCAGGGCGGTGACACTATGCTGGTAGTCAGGTTTGACGAAAGTCAGGATGGTAGGGAAAGTGCATCAATTTTCGTTTTCGTGAGTGGTCTTATAGATAAGTACTTTAGAATATTGTCATAGCTGCTCCCTTTGTTCATGGGCGTGTGAGCGCAGAGATCTTCAAGCGGGGCCAGGTGTCTTTTCTCTTGCAAAGTCAAGGGGCATCTTGGCTGGTGCATCACCCATACATCAAACCCGGTGAGTCTTCTTGGATTTGATAGGCACTTTGAGATTCTTTCTGACAGATACTCCAAGGTACGGTGAAAGCACTGCCCAGCGTTCTTCGAGGCGAACATGAGAGGCAACCAGCCAGAAGATGGCTGCGGTTCGCCATCGCGATGCCGACTGTTTTTGTGATCAACACAGCTGCTTTTCACAACATCAACGTCCTCCTTTCCGCTCTTCCGCGCACATTGTACCAATCCCACTCGAATCCTTGAAGACCCTTTGCGAGGTACGTTTCGCTCGAGGAGAGAAAACTCAAGGAGACAAGGAAAGCAAAGTCAATACCAGAGAAACGTGGTGTCTGCGGAGGATGAAGATGGCGTAAATGGGCGAGGTGCGAGAGACATATCAAGTCATTATTGACCCATCTTCGCAGTGATATCCATACATTAGTGGCTGAATGACTTCTCACTCGAGGCTAGCAGCTTACCAGACTTATAGTTGAAGGATTCAATCCGCGATAAAAACAATCTTTGGATTGTGGCAGAGAATTTTCTTCCAGATGGCTTTCGCAAGCCAGCGGCTGTGATCGCTCGTCTTGCATTCCTGGTGAGTTAATTTCTAGCGGAGCATGGCTGAGCAGTGAAGCGTGAGAAAGCGGTGTTCTATCAAGCGAACATAGACAAATGGCGAGCCGAAGACAATGAAGATCACGACTGCGGGAAAACCTTCCAAAAAATGGCAGTCCATTTTTTTCAGTTTGTTGATTCAGAGATAAGAAAGGTGTTATGAGGCTGGGGGTTGGACAGCTTTGCAGGCGTACGTCTTTGGGTCCTTCATTCTACTATAAAGCACTGACAGCTTTCTCAGTGCTCAGCGTGCAGCCTCGGATGAGGACAAACTTCAGTTTGGCGGCTTGGTCGATAGGGGTGGAGAACGTCGCATCGCAGACGCGTTCAACACCCTGGAAGGCTTCCAGAAAAGGGTCGTGAATACTTTCCGGGGATTCTGGCAACAGGAGCTGTCCGAAGGATGGCACCAGCCTACTACTCAGCAGAGCGGTTCCTCGTGAGATGTGATGTGAACATGCATCCCCCGTGTTGATCTGGTCATTTGGACATTGTAGGATGTATACAAGGATGCGGCAGCGGGGTCTTGCTAAGAAGATCTGGACTGACCTCTGGATATGGAGAGATTGGGAACGGAGATGTCGCATCGATATCAAGAGCGTCTATGGTGGATGTAGCGGAGACAACATGAAGGTAAGGTTGAGGATAGCTCAGGAGTATCCGCAAACATCGGATGTCCTTTGGTTGTCGCGGCGGAGATTTTTAAAAACGTCGCGGGGATGTTTCGATATCTTGCACTGGACATCCCCAGGATGTAAAATACATCATGGAATTGTATCGCGCGCGGATGCCGCCGCAAAGGATGTCCATCAGACGTTTCAGTAGTTGAACGGCGGTGATTACTTCTAAGTGTTTTCGCTTCCGGCTTTACGCAGACAGTTGTTGGCGCCGCTGCAATAAGTCAGAGTTGATAAACTTCTTTGACAAAGAATTACTAACTTATTCTAACTCCTTCCTCCGGCCCCAGGGCAACTGAGCTGTAGAACAAACAACCGGGAGACAAACATAGGAGGGTTTGACGACGAATTTACAGGTTGCCAATAAGCTTCCACATGTGTCGTCCGTCACCTTTGTACCCCCATGCTTCTCCCCTCCATTTATCCTAGCTGAAGTATAAAAGTCTGCCACATTTTCCCTGTTCGTTCTCCCTCCCCAATCCCCCTTCTTTCCCTGTTTTCTCCTGACAATTCACCGCTTCCACTGCACTCACCACCCATCACACACACAGAGCTTCAGTTCATTCATCATCATGTCTCGCCGTCAACCCCCAGTCAGCTGGGAAGAAGGAGAGAACACGACGACCCGGCCATACATGGAAGAAACAATTGATGAACCCTGTATCGGACCTGAACCTTTGCCATCTTCCCTCACTTTCAGTAACTGGTCAAATCGTGATTATATTCCCCAGCCGCAGCCGCAGCCTGAGCCTCCGTCACAGTTCCAGGCTTCATTCGCTTACTCGGACCCACAGAGAACTTCAACCTCTACGATCGAACTGGCACAAATACCCTGGCAACAGCCCTGGGAAGCCTCTCATCAGGCCTACGGTGTTAATACCCCAACACTTCCATCTCCTTGGGAAGTCTCTCATCAGGCCTACAATGTTACCCCAACACTCCCACCTCCTTGGGAAGTCTCTCGTCGGACGTACGATGTTACCCCAACGCTTCCACCATTCATTCCCTACCCTCTTCCATCCTCGTCTCAACAACAACAGCAAGGAACAACGTCTTACCCTTCCCGACAGATTTATCCCGCCAGCACCACCATCGTCACCGTCCTCCTTCAAAGCGAAAACAGCGCGACAGTCGGCCCAATGGGCAATGATACCGGTCAACTTACCATCTATCGGAATTTCCGCGCCAAACCTTCCTTCCCCCCGACTTGCACCCCAACCGAAGAAGAGTTGGATGCCTGTTTGGACTTCAAAAACCGATTGAGGGAATTGTACGTTTCTAATACCTTGCCGTTTTATGTTCAACCGGAAGATCCACCGAGAGGGAGTGGATATCAACGTTCACAAACGGGGATGGAGATTGAGAACACGACAGATCAACGGGGAAGAACGAGAACACGACCTTCTTGGGATTGGAACGCATTCTGGGACTGGTCGACTATCGATAACGAATATAAGATGGAAGGGTACGCCGAGACAGCGAAAGCGCAAACTTTGGCTAATATCAGTGCGAGCCAGAGGGTAAGCGGGGGGAGTAGTGGGCAGAGAAGGGCGTGGAAAGTTAATTACAAAGTGGTAGACCAAGACGAATTCATGACGAGCCATCCAAAGACGGATTGTGAAGGCAACTTGATCGAGGGCGAACATCATGGGTTGAGCGAGGAGAGGGCTAGGAGATGGAAACATGAATGGATTGGGGGCTAGACTAGATTAGATTAGACTGGATTGCTAGACGTCCAGCAGATATTGAACGATTCATAAGTTTTCGGGTGGGGGCGGGGATTGAGGTAAGCACTGACATACGTTTCGGTAATCAGATATGATTGATATGATATGGTGTTGGGGTAACCAATGTAGTTCAATACTTAGATATACTGATACTAGATCTGCAGTTGGGGTAACCAAAAAAAAATACATTCTCGCATATCAAACAACGAACGATTTCCACAATACGATACAGGAAAATCCCGCATCTCACAATTTGCTTTCCCGTTTGCCATTCGCTTCCTCTTTTTTTTTGACTTTTATTTTCCCTTCGTTTGACCAAACCGTTTCCAAGAATCATCGTCGCTCTTTGACCCAGAACTGCAAAACAAGATAGCTCAACACTGTAAAAATCCCAAACACAATCCCCATCAACGCCGTATCAGGCCACCAAAATGCTTGCGCGTGGAAACCGAATGATGAGAGGACTGTTAAACACGGATCCACAAATCAGCTTTTGCAAAGAAAAAAAAAAGAGGCAGGGATTGGAGGAGGTGGATGATAAAACTTACTCGTCGCACTAGGTACTTGAATATCCAAGCCAAACTTTCTCTCCACCAACTGGAGGTACCTCAGCTCGTTCACCAGAAGCGCTTCATAGCCAGCGTGGAAGAAGGAAGTAGTGAGCATCCACTTTAAGCCATCCGGCACTCGGTCATAGTTCATGAGAAGGCCAGCAAAGAGTAGGCTGAAAGAACATGGAATAAAATCAGCAAAGAACGAATAACCAAGGATTGTAAGAAAAAAGGGTGGAGAAGGTAGATTCAAAACGTACTTGTAAAGCATGACCAAGCTCCCCAACAGATTGGCCACCCCTAAATCCGAAATCGCCACACTCAAGAACAATACGATACTCGAGGCTGTCAAGTTGAAAAGCACCAGAATCATGATAAACTTCCAGAACGCCGACACTTCAGCGTTCAGACCCGCCAAACCATAGACGATGGAACCGAGGATGAAGGGCGGAATGACGCGGAGGGGGATGATGTCGAATAGAAGTTTGGCGAGAAAGTAGGTGATGGGAGAGTAGTAGCCGTTGGATCTGTTGTGTCCCAGAGAAAAAAAAGGGGGGGTTAGTTGTGTAAAAGTGCAAAAAGGGGGGAAGAAGATGGACGTACCTCTCCCGCATGAATAACAATCTCTCATTCGCAAAGATCCCAAGAGAACTGAGACACGAAAAGCCGAACAAGGAGAGGATGAACAAGAACAATCCAAGTCGATTTCTGTAAATACACAAACGTCAGTTTTTTTTCTCCCGGCCCCGATATGATTTTGAAGCATCAAGCGCAAGAACAACTCACTGGAAGCCGGGAATGTCATTGGTGACTTGATAGAAAAAGAATCCACATAGTAACGCGGCGATGACAGCCACGGCATAATGCGTGGCCATAAGCAAGGGATTTCTAACACGACGCATATCAGTAAAACCATCACCCAATGAGTTGCAGATGCTGTATCTATAAAAAAAAAGTAAAAAAAAAACCCACCTGTAAAGGTTTTTGAACGCTCGACTGCTCAACAGCTTGAATTGATCCCATAATCCCGCTTTTTGGTACCCCTTCATCAACCCGGTTTCTTCCTCTACATTCCTTTGATCCGCAATGATACTGGCAGTCGTACTAGCCGTCGCACTGGCGGTCGCACTGGTGCTGATCGTGGTATTGGGATGTGGATACCCGCCATCAGCAGTCTCTCCATGCTGGATCCTCGAAATTTCAGCTTCTACAATCTTGGCATCATCACTCGCCCTTGAAGCGAGGACGAGGGAAGCGAGTTTTTCAGGAATGCGGGGGATGTGGATGTTATCTTTACCTTGGAAAGCCATCGCGCGAGGAGAAGGGGTGACTGACTCAATGGGTGTGGCGGGGTAGGAGGAGGAGGAAGGGACGGAGGAAGGGGATGTGAATGCGCCGAGGAGTTTATGCGCTTTGGTTTTGATTTCGCCGAGTATACCGGGAGATCCTCCTCTATCGTTACCGTCAAGGTGGAAAGGTGCATGCGGGGAGGTGGGGAAGCCAGCTTCGGGGTCCAGCACGGCGGCGCCGGCGCCGGCGTCGTCGCGCTGGGTATAAAGACCGGTCGCGGCCCCATTCCCATGATCGTTACCGTTGGACGGGGACTGGCCACTGCGGCTACCCCCACGATGTTCCCCGGCAGCGTCCACCGTCAGATCAATCAACCAATCCGCCGTATTCCACCCTTCCGGACACTCGTATCCCACCGATTCAAAATGTGTCTTCACTTTCCTCGCTTCGCCCGAGTATACCATCTGTCCCTTTGCGAGGAGGACGAGACGGTCAAAGAGGGCGACGATGTTCGATTGGGGTTGGTGGATGGTAAAGATGACGGTACGTTTGTACCGTTGGGCGAGTGTGTGCAGGGATTGAACGACGTTTTGGGCGTTGTACGAGTCGAGCCCGGAAGTGGGTTCGTCGAGGAATAAGATGGAGGGCCCGGTGACCAACTCGCACGCGATCGACACCCGCCGTTTCTCGCCGCCCGAGATGCTTCTTTTCCCAGATTCGCCGATCCGCGCGTCCTTGATGCCGAGGATCCCGAGCTCGTTCATGGTTTCGAGGGTGCGGTAGACTTTGGCGTCGTACGACATTTCGCGCGGGAGACGGAGGAGGGCGGAGAAGAGGACGGTTTCGTACACGGTCAAGGTGGGGAGGAGGGTGTCTTCCTGGTCGACGTAGCCGACGACACGGCGAAAGGTGGATTCGTCCGTGATGGGTCGGCTGTTGATGTATGTGTCGCCTTCGACCTTGCCCGTCTTGGCTTTACGCGCGAGAATGTCGAGTAGGGTGGATTTTCCGGCGCCAGAGGCGCCCATGATGGCTAAAAGTTCGCCGGGGCGGACTGTACCGGTGATATGCGAAAGGACGCGTTTGCCAGAAGGCAGAGTGTAGGAGAGGTTGTTGAAGTGGAGGGTGGCGGGGACGTGGTCCGACATGAGTTTGGAAGCTTCGTCGGATGGGAGGTGGATGGATCCGAAGCCGGAAGGGTGGCGGTGGGTTCTTCCGAGATACCAAAATACTTTTTTTTCTTATGAGCACAAGGGACATAGTTCCTTTTTTTTACTTACAGATACAGGCCAAGATGAAAATCACAGCAGCAGCCGCTGCACTCAAAGCGACCAAAGATCGATTATCCGGCTTTTCAGGAACGACATAGCCTGGTACTTGCGTATAGTGTAAACATTCTCCACTTTCACAGTCGAGTGTGATGGATTTGTCGCCGAAAATGTCGTTGATGAGCTGGTTCATGGCCGGTTCGGAGAAGGAGCAGCCTCGGCCGGCGGAACAGGAGAATGAGCCGGGGCCTTTGACTTCCTCGCTGAGAAAGTCGTCGATGTCTGCGTTCCAAAAAATAAAAATAAAATAAAGGTGAGCGCTGGGCAAAAGGGCGAAATGCAAAAAGTCCGAGTTTAGACTTACTGACGCTACCGTCCTCGCCACATAAGAATTGTCCAGGGATGCAGGCACATTTAATCTTTTCACATTGATAGTTCGTTTGGTTGGTATCAAAACTCCCTTTACTCTCCCAGCTACATCCTGAAAGTTCACAGTGGAAACTTTCGATACGGTCGACCCAGAACTGGAAATTGCAAGAGCCGAAAGCATCGGTGTCGCCTGCGAGGAGGTCGTCGAAAGGGGAAAAGGGATTGGTGTTCGGGGCGAAGGAAGAGTTGGAAGAAGGTCCGTTGGCCGAGCAGGAGAATGTTACTTGAGGAGGCTTGTTGTCGGGGATCGTATCAATGATTTTTCGATCTACCGTCATTGATCAGCAAAGAATAGAGAAGATGGAGATGAGTGGAGACCGGGACTTGCTTGTGACGTCGCACATCTGAAAGTTTTGCGATACGGCCAAACCTCTCTTGTAACAAACCATTTCGTTCTCCTCATCTTCGTCCGTCTCTTTGATGTCTGTTGAGCGAGGTCGGAATGCTGCGCATGCTCGGTCGTCCTTACAGACTATAACGGTGGGATGTCAGTGAAAATGCAGGTTGATGGGTGTGTAGGGATAGGAAGAGGGCGACGTACCGTTACAGTTGATCCCTCCCCATCCGTCTTTGCATTCGCATAATTCGCCTTTGGGCCGAGGGAATCGTTCATCACCGTCGGATAACGCGCCGCAGACTAACCGGGTAAATCAGCCACTAAACTCGTCAACTACAGCGAGAGAGACACACGCGGTGTGAGACAGTCTTGGCCGCCAAATCCGGGCGGGCATTTGCACTGTCCATCATACGGATTGCATTCTCCCGAATTGCCGCAGCTGAACGCCGGAAGGAGACAGTTGAAGCAGGGGGGACATTCCGGCGGGCGCGAGGGGTCGCCGGGACGTCGCCGTGGGGGGGCGGCCTGTGTGGCGGAGGGTCAGTGCGCCGATCCAGGCCCGGACCCGGCCAGCTCTAGGTAACGGGTTTACGCACCAAGGAAGCGCCATTGGCAAGGGTGATACCTTCTCTAGTGTCTAGTAGCTCGCGAGTGGGCACGGACACGCGGTCCGTGCTGGCGGAGGGGCCGGCGGCGATGAGCGAGGGGAGGGCAAGGAAAAGGAGGGGGAGCGGCAGGGGCGGCAGCATCATGGCGGGTGACGGAGGAGGTCAAAGAGATGGACAGTGAAGACTGCGCGGGGACTGCTTCCTGACAAGGCATATCATTTCGTCATTGCCCGCCCAGTTACGTAACGGCCACCGGTGGAGGCCATGTTGATCGCGGCTGCCGAATGCGACTCTCCCTCTGCACTCAACCCCCAGGTACAACGATGCCCAGAGGCCCGTCCATCCCGCCCTACCTCACCGCAGGAGCATCCTCCAGGGCGCACCATGCTCTTCTTGCACAGCTTTCACAGGCTGACTCCACCCAGGAAGAGGATCAGATCGTTGCCCACCATCTAACCCAGGCCAGGGCTGTCTTGCACTCGCGCGATGTGAACACTGTGGGTTTCTCTAAACGTGCTGCCGGAGGGTATAGCGCTGAGGGAACGGCCAGACCAGGATAGCCGAGAGTCTGATTGTGATACTGCACTGCACGATGTTGAGGCACAACGTGGATGATGATTTGGATTTCGCTCTGATGCCGGCACTGAAGCTTGCCGAAGCTGGCAAGACCATCCAAGAAAGGCGGATAGGTATGTTGCATTGGCGCCGGTGCTGGTAATTGACTAATGCCCTTGGGGATGTAGGGTACTTGTTCTTGGTAGAACGCCTTTCCCCGGATCACGAGCTGCACCTGTTGTTGGTAAATACCATCCGCAAGGTATGTCGCGGATTCTGCACACGCAAAACAGAGGTCAAGTCACTGAAAAGGCCGGATGCACCCAGGACCTATCGTCGAACCAGCCGGCAAATATACTTCTTGCGCTACACACGATTGTCAAACTACCCTCACGCGATCTCGGGCCGGCCGTCACCCCGCTGCTCATCGCAAAACCCCTTCTCCGTCACACCTCGTACGTTTTTTCCTCTTCTCTACATATATCGTTTTCCGTTCCAAGGCGCTGACTGAAATCCTTGGCCGTTCTACCATTCTGTTTCTAGAGCTGCGATACGGCAGAGAACGTACCAAGCGCTTGTGGCTCTACACCTCTCCTCGACCTTTCCCCGTACACCGCAACCACATTCGCAATCCCAATCTATCCGCCCTCACTCTCCCTTTCCATTGTCAATGAGCAAAGTCGTGAAAGCGGTGTGTAAAGAAAAAGATTCGTCATGTCTTTGTGTGCTTTTCAAATTACTCGGGCGGCTCATCCATGTAAGTGGGGTCGTAAATGTACGTTGTAACTGACGGGTCGTACGCGAAAAAAAAAAAAGACTGGAGCACATGGGATAAAGAATGAAGAGGAGAGGGGGTACCTAGTACAGCTCGTGCTCGACAAGACGGAAGAAATGGGGTGGCTCGAGCAAGGGCAGGTGGAAGGGGGAGGCGACGGGGGAGAATTGATACTCGAGTCAGTGAGGTTGTTGGGGACCTTGGTCAGTGCCGAGATCTTGGAGATGGATTCGGCGGAACGGGGGGAGGAAGTGCGCGAGCAGATTGAAGAGTGGATACGGAGAAAGATGGAGGAGATGCGGATGGACGGTTCTTGGTCTCGCTCTCGTTCTCAGTCTCGCTCTCGCTCTCGCTCTCAGTCTCGGTCGCAGTTTCAATCTCAATCTCAATCTCAGTCTCAGTCTCAGTCTGGGACGGCTGTGGGGTTGACGAGGTGGAAAAAAGGTGAGTTTATGTGTCATCTTCTCTGGCAAAATGACCCAAAATCCTTTCCTCGCTAAACATGTGTCCTGTAAGCGTTCCTTCTAGAAGTATGTGGTATAGCACCCATGGTACCGGCAGTGATCGGGCATTGTCTGGGGGTTGTGTCCCGTCTTTTGGTACCATCTTCCTTCCCCTCAACCTCTTCCTCCTCATCAACCCCTGCCAACAAGTCTACCCACACCCACACCCACACCCACACCCAGACCAGCGTTTTACCCCCGCCAAACGAACACGTTCTAGCCCTCCGATGTCTTTTACTCCTCCCACCGCAGACATGGGACCGAAGTGAGAAGATGGGGGAAGGGGAGATGGGAGTGGTGATGGAAGGTGTTGGGAGTGGGGATACGAGTGTTCGGCGATTGGTGCGTCTTTTTTAGGGGGGTTGTGTGGGTGCGAATTCCGCTGATGTTTTGATGCCTAAAAGACGATAGAGTTACTTTACGCGCTTTCGCCAGATTTGGCGAGAACGGTTTTCGAGAATTATTTGGAATCGATCGTCACGTCGACAAATCTCTCGCTCCCGTTGGACATGCAAACACAAACACAGATACAGACCCTGGGAATGGAGGAGAGGGTGAAAGTGAAGATGGGAAGGAGAGAGACGGCAGGCAGGGCGCTGGAAGTTTGTGAGGTTGTGGCGCGTGTGCAGGCGCGTGTACAGCCATGGCCAGGGGTACAGGGAAAAGAGGGGGAAAGTGGAAATGGGGACCGAAGCGTGGTGAATTGGGGAGATGTGGTGAGCGTGCTGGTGACGCTGGGCGAAAAAGAGAAAGAGAAGGATGGGGATGGTTGGGAAGAAGGGGTGAAGAGGGTTATGGATTTGGTTAGGCTCTGTGAGTTCCAGAGTTCTCCTTCCATCATGTTATCTAGCGCAGCCCTGCAGAAAAGAAAAGCTGGCTAACCACTGTTTTTATGCCTGCCATTTCAGACGACCCATCTGGCGAATTGCTAGTCGATGCTATACACGCGCGTTACGAACGGCGCATTCATGAAACCGAAAGAGGACGGCAGGGCCATGTGCATGAGCATGAGCATGAGACTGAGACTCTCTGGATCCAGAGTCCGACAGTGGTCATGTTGCTTGGAGCGGTGGCGTGTGAGTTTTCCGCTTTGGGTTTAGGGGATGGAAAGGCAAGGCAAAACAAGCGAGCGAGTCTGAGAGAGTTGCTTTCGACTGCCGCTTTGGGCGGTTCTCGTGCTGGCATGATCAGCAGCGTAAACAGCACAATCGGGGTGATCCCTACAACATCCACAGCGAGAGCGACGTCCGTGCAATCGCCCGCATTACAAGAGATTGTTTTACTGGCGTTTGTGGCTTTGTTGAGAGACGAAGGAGAGGGAGAGGATATGGAGAGGATACGAAAGGATGTAGAATCTCTCGCCAAGGGAGCGCAGGGGTATATAAAAAGAGTGAGTTTTTAAACAGGTTCCTACCTCCCATCGCGATGATAGGTAGTTGCTGATCAATTTGGTTTTGTGGGTGTCATCAGCGATGTGACGAAGTGATTTATACAATTGATAACGGGCTGGCTCGAGAATTAGGTGGTGGGGCAAAGTCGAGTTCGGTATGTCATTTTCGTGTCCTTTTTTTTTCTTCATCTTTTTATGAGGATATTTGTGAGCTGATTTGCTGTTAATTCCTTGCCTTCTTATTTGTTTGTTTTTCTCTCTTCCTAGCTTTCCGATATCCGCACGTCTCTTGTAGATACTGTGGCCACACACAAAAGACGGGCATCCTTGAAAAGTGAAAGCGAAACGAGATCGCCTCTGTCTTGGTCGACTTTGACGGCAACAAAGCAGCTTCGCTATGAGGCGTATGGTTCAAAGTGAATTCCACAAGTTGTATATTATGCTTTCCTAATGGTATATTTGTATTTAAATATTATCTTGTCATTATATGCATTGATCATTGATTACATATGTTGAACGATATGAGCTTGTACTGTACATAGGTGATACTTGACATGAATTACAATTCTTTACTCTCCTTGTGGTACCACCTCGTATCCTTTGTGCTTCAATCTCACACTTGTCAAACCCCTTGAGAAAACATGATTCTTTGTGATGCGTGACGTAAAATTACTCGTTCCCCAGAACCCTCAAAGTTTTGAATTTTCAAGACCGACAGCATGCTCCTCCGCTTGCTTTATTCCCACCCCTTTTTCATTGCTCTTAGCCGACTCAATACAGGTCCTTTCTCAAATCTAGGGTTAGGGGGTTGCTTGAGGTTGGGTTTGCGATCCTGCAGCTCCTCCAGCTATGGGAGTGCCGTTCTCCGCTAGACCTCCAAAATCCCACGACCACCAATTTGCGTTCTGCTGTATTAACAGGGAAAAAAAAGAGCAGTTAGCTTTGATATTGAGAGCAGCAAGGATGAAAGGAAAAAATGAAAAAAAGTAAGGACGTACGGTCATGTTTGTGGAATCTGCCATCATCATTGGATCCCAAAATTGGTGTAGCTGTTGCGCGCAATTTTGTCAGCTTATCGTTCTCCGAACGCAGAAGAGACGAGTGACTACAAAATCAGTTAGCTCTTACTCACCAGTAAATCCGTCGAGTTATCCATTCCCAGAGTCTGCGCCGTCGTACCCAACATTCCACTAACAGGCGGAGTTTGGAAAGGCGGTACAAAATGTTGCTGAAGCAAGTGCATAGCTGGGGTCATCCCGCTATTACCGCCGCCATTTTGCGTCAAAGATCCAGGCGAGGGTGTACGGTGTGGCACTGAGCTGGCGGGGTTGGAGGAAGAGATGTTGACGGCAGTGTGGACGCCAGAGCCAGCGCGTTCGATAAGTCGGGTTTTCCAGCCTAGGAGTTCACGATCTTCTTCTTCTTGGCCTCCTGTGTCCCCATCTCCACCTCCTCCTCCAGGTCCAACGCCCAGGGGCAGATTCGTCCCTCCCATTCCAGCTGCCTGCGCAATCTTCTTGGCACCCCTTTGTCGAAGCCTCAGTAACCAATCATGATTCTGCACCATCGAGGGTGAGTTATTCTGCTTGATCAGTACCGAATAAACGTTGATCGCTTGTTCGATTTGGGAGAGGGCAAATGTTGCAAGAGCAGATTGGGGATTTTTGAGAATAAGAGTGCCCAAGCAAACGGCGGCGGTGAAGAGATGGTACCAGAAGAACCACTGACGGGAGATGATGGTGGGGTGGAGTTTGTACAAGTCGGAGACGACTTGGATGATGACCTGTTATCGGTAAAGTTAGCAAAATGCGGAGATCAGAAAAGGAGGAAAAGCATTTACGTTGCACCTTTCTACGACAGCAAGATACGAATGGCCATACACTGACCTCGTCGGATCTGCTGGCTCATCATGCATCGCCATCACAAAATACGGTCTTTGTAAGAACAGTATATTCTCCGATATATTCAACGAGAGCGTGAACTGTTGCAATGTCCTATGGAGATTGTGCCGGCTTATCTCTGGACTATTTTTCCTTGCCATCTCCGGGTCAGGGTATACTGACGGTAACGCCAAGAGGGCAGAACGACATCGGAGGTCGTAAGGGACGTTCAACTCGAATTCACATAGTTGGCCGTAAAGTTTCTGGATAGAATCGTAGGATTGAAAATGAACGGTCATACCCGCATCAAGAACCTGAGATGAAATTTGGCAGAGCTCGAATTTGAGAGTGGGCCAACCTTTGCCACCCATGGCGACTTCGGCGGAGTTGGGGGAAGGGAAGGCGGTGTCAATGTAGCGCGGGACGAGGGTGTTGGGTCGAGAAAAACAGTTGGCTTGAAAGACTTCGATGGTGTGGCATTCCCAAAATACTTGGCTGGAGAAGTCGCTTCAGTATAATACATTTCGAAGCGAATAGAAAAAGACAAGTGGAAAACATACCGCCTTTCTTGAACAACATCGTCTGGCAAATTCCATCTCGCTCCATCTCGATGTAATCCCATCTACGATCAAAAGGAATCCATCAGCCTATACCTTAAACTCTGAATGTCCGCGAAAAGAGACACGTTTGGTGTTGGAGTTGGGATAGGGGAAGTGAGGAGGAGAAAGGGCAAGGAAGGGAGCGCAGGGATGGATGAGGGTGGGAGGGACCGGGTGAAGGAGTAAAATCGGGTTGGGAGTTGAGGAAACAAACGACTTACAGCGACGACAAGACTCATCGCTAGACCCCATAATGGCCACGCGGAATCCCCGTTTCGTCCGCTCTCCGTTTCGAGGTAATAGTGAGCCATCGTTACCTACAAGAAGGGCGAAACACGATTAGAATCGCTCAGTCATCTTCATCTTATCCAATGCAAATGGTTAAGAGGAAAGAGAGAAGGCTCACCAAAGTCTGCAACCCCGCAATTGTCGCATGGTTCATAAAATTCCCTTTCGTCATAGCCGCTTGCGCCAAAGTCAAGTACTCTTCCGCACTCTCATCGTGGGGGGGTAATTCTATGTTGTGGACGGTACCCATCGCAAGAAGCATGTACACGAGAGCAAGTTGTTGGAGGTGGACGCTATTTTCGGGACGGGGATGGAGCAGAGAGGCGTAGACGCGGTCGAAGATTGGTTGGAAGGTCCGGCGGGGAGCGGGGTCGTGGCTAGTGGGCGCGGAGGTGAGGGAAAAATAAATATCAGTCCAGTTTCCGCGAAACATGACCCCCATCCGGGGCCAGAAAAGGACGAGCAACCTACTTCCAAGCAAAATAACGGTAATAAGAATCTACCAACGTCTCTGCATCTGCTCTTGGGGGTAATCGCGCAAACAATGCTTCCACCGTCGATACTTCTCCAGATTCGTTAAATGGAAAGGAGTATAGTGGGTCTTCGTATGCTCCTCCACTTTCTCTTCCATGATAAACACCTTCCTCTCCCCCCTTTTCCCCTCTTCCTCCTGCAGGACTTCCATTCCCAGGATTGGTAGTATCCACAGGTGAACGAGAGTTCGAAGGTGTCTCCATACCGATCCCACCGACTTCTTGGTTTTTAAGCCATTCAGTGCCGGCTGTGGGACCCAAGTACCGGGAACGACCGGATTTGCCGAGGACGAGGGTACCATGAGAGTGTTCCACAGGAGATCCGACAGGGATGGTTGTGCCGGCGGAGGTGGAGGTGCTGAATGAGGAGATGGGGGGGAGATGAAGTTGCGTTTGGGAATGAGGATGAGAATGCAGATGGGACTGGGATGGGAGTTGATGAAGGGCCTGGGCTTGGGCTTGGGTTTGAGGAGGGATAGAAGGGTTACTGCTATGGCTAAGGCTCGATGAAGATAGGTTGTAGGAAAAGGGGTTGTCACGAGGTGGAGCAGGCGAGTCGTACAGATACCGCGGAGGCCGCTGGTACTCACCTATCGAATGAGCTCGGCGGGACGGCGACCGACTTCGTCGATGATTAGACTTGGTAGATTGAAAGGGAGACGTCGGCGAATCTTTGTTTGATCGCCAGTCCTCGCTGCCGCCAACATTTCCTCCTCCTCCTATGATGGAACCGCGGCGCATGGTGGGAGGATTGGAATCCATCCTTGATCTAGAAGATGAAGATAGTCGAGGGTGGACTGCACTGCTATCGTCGTCGACTTCGAAGCCATGTTCTGTGAGGAAACCTTCAAGGGTGGATAACCGTTTTTGAAGTGCTTCAGCAGTTTTGGCGTCAAGTCCACTAAAGAAAATGAGTTAAAAAGGGAAGTGATGACAAGCAAACAAGAGAAAAGAGGGTGACTAACGCTCGACGAGTTTCTTTTACGCCATCTGGACATAGCTCTCTACATCCTCTGCGGACACAGTTTGAGCACGGTATATCTCTATCGCATTTTAGTTTTAACCTCCTGCACTCTACACAGGATCTCATTAGTATGGATTGGTATGTGGAAGGATTGAAGAGGAGGAAACGTGCCGGCGCAACTGAGCTGTTGTTTGGACCTCTTCTTTGTTTGTTGGTCGGCGGGTTGTGAATCGGTGGGAGGCGGCTGTGGCTGAGAATGTGGAAGGCCGGCTTCGGGATTGTCTAATGAGGCCATTATAGGAGACCAGGCGGGGTGGAAAAAAAGGTGCAGTATGTAGAGAAGGTATATCGAAGAGACGAAAAAACAACAAACAGCCCGAAACCGGAGAAGGCGGCGAGGTGCAGCGAATGGGCCATGGACAAATTGCGGTATTACAAAATAGATAAGTAAAGATTACAATTTATTTACAAATTGATTACAGTTGAGCCGCAAGTCCAGTAAATGAATAAGTTACGGGATACTCCGGTCCGGAGATTACAGATGTAACCGACTGCGAGGTGGATGTATATATGTCATGTGTCATCTGAACATCATGATTCGTCTGCAATGCCCCGCATGACTCTAATGTATAATGTATGATCTTGGTGATCCTCATCGATCCCATCTTGGATTGGGCACGAAACTCCATGACAAACATATAGGCCCGTTTATTTTGAAACGCAAAGCGAACTTTCCCCGTACTTTGCTCGTACTCGTCCTCCAGATCAACGCATCATACTGGCGTCTTTGTGTTGACAACTGTTGTGAGGTACGTTCAATCGATGTTGCGGTATTAAATACCTACGAGCAATACAGCCCAGAGGTTTGAGGGAGCCAGAAAAGTAGCTGAGAGATGAGAGAATTGATCTCAAGGAGAACGAAACAAGCAAACTTTATTATCTGCCATACAACGAGATTGCATTCAAATCAATTTACTATTTATATTTCTCTTCTATCATCTTTTTATAAATATGAGCCATTAAATGATTATAGATGCTGGACATGTGGACAAAAACCCTTTTGCTTCCAAGTGAAAGCTAAAGTTTTCTAAATACGTGTCTTCTATTTCATTTTTTCAGTCCCGCTCGATAGGTCTTCTGAGACACTACCTATGAAATATCGTATTCTCGAGTACACTACCTAGTAGATAACATTTTGAGTGCATAATAAAGCATTTCTTCTGCGGTCAATTCGTATTCCAATGCAGAGAGGAGTTGAGAGATGTAAGGTTGAAATGGTGAACGGATGGAGTAAGTTCCGTTGTCTATACAGGACAAGGAAGAGAAAGAATGTCGAGTTTTTTTCCTTCTCCCCTTTTTCCATCCCTTTCTTCATCACTGCTGAAGACTTCCGAGATCTGAATTCAATAGCAAAAGTCCGCAGAATATGTAGATACTTCTTACTGTACATCTTCATGTTCACCAAGATGATTCTGTAGCGCATATCCCATTCAAACATGGGTAAGAGAAATTCGGGGCTATCTCCCTTTCGGGCACCCTAAGAAGGTATTGAATTTGGAACATTTTATTCCAAAGATATACATCGGGTGTAAGATCAAATCAACGCTCATCGAAAAAAGCACATCAAAGCATTTACGTGAGTCTCTTCAACTTTTCCCACTTTTTGGACATCTGTCTACATATTTACCTTTGCCTGAATCTCCATTGAAAAATCCCTTGCTAATGTCTAATCCAAGATAGGTTCGCCATCCTCGCCAAACAAAACGGGTTTACCGGATTGGAAAGAGTGGGTGAGAGCCTTGGCGATGAGAGCAGCTTGAAAACCGTCTTCTGCAGATGTAGGGGGAGCTATGACAGAGAACGGCATTAAGTTAAGGAGCAGAATGTAAGAAAGGAGGAATGATTACTCACGCAAATCGTTCAAAATGCAGTCTACAAATGCCTCCGCTTCGTGGATGAAGGCTTCGCCATACCTGTCCATATAAGTGGGAGCTGAATCAACATGTCGGCCTGAGGCGTCTGAGATTTTCACGCGGTTTGATGCAGGGGTCTGTGTAGGCGTCTATTAGCCTCGGAACTACTGAAACCAAAGTATGATGAGGAATAAATGAGAGATGGGCTTACGTCTACCAAAAGCTTCTCTCCTGTACCAAACACTTCGACGGATGATTCGTAACCGCTCATCCCCGTTCGACTGAGGTGGAGTGTGCAGCTCGTGTTGTTGGTGTACTCAATGATGGCGAGGGCGTTGTCGCAGTCACCTTGGTCGGCGAGAGTGGGGTGGAGGGTGAGAAGACCAGAGGCGAGAACGCGAGCAACTTGTTTCTTGGTCCCTGAAGAGGAGACGTTGAGAAGCCAGCGGGACATGTCCTGTAACAGAAGAGATTAATCAATAAATGGAAGAAGGAAGGGGTCGCGAGAGGAAAGAAGAAAGACGAACGATATCATGAATACCGCAATCCATAAAGATTCCTCCAGAGGCTTTGGCGTACGAGATGAAGAAGCCTGTAGAGTCGTGTGGATCGCAGCTAGTTGACTTGAGAAGGAATGGCTGGGAGTGGGAGGAGAGGGCAGAAGATTTGAGGTGCGTGTGAAGTTGGTTCAGAGCGGTGTCAACTGATAACAATAATTGTTTAGTGACTGGTAAGGCAGAAAGACGGAAGAAAAAGGGAAGGGACAGAGTACATACATCGTCTGACAAACCCAATCATGACTTTGACATCCTTTCTCTTCCTAGCAGCTTCTACAACAGGTCTCGAATCTTCTACGTCGACCGAGATCGGCTTCTCTAGCAAGACGTGAATTCCTCGCTCGATTGCTTGGATAGTGAGCGAAGCATGGGTAGAGGTGATAGTGGAGATAACAACTGCGTCAATGTTGGGCAAGGAGAAGATCGAGTCCGGGGTGGAGTAGTATGCGACTCCTGGGAGGTTTTCCTCAACCCATTTGGCAGCGACGGGGGAAGGATCTGCGACAGCGACGACTTCTGCTCGAGTGACAAGCTTGTGGAGCTTTTGGATCGAAAGTTGTTGTTTTGTAAAAGTGTAGTATAAAGGAGTTAAGAAGTGCACTGGAAATGTCAGTCCCAGGTGGGGTAGGTTTGACTACAATACGTACATTCACAGCATGTCGTTGACCCATTCGGCCGCAGCCGAGGAGAGCGATGCGGAGCTTCTTGCTGGGGATGGTAGTGGCGGCAGAGACTGTCATAGTGGATATGTGTAAGGATGAATACGCGAGGAGGCCATGATGAGAGATGGGGTTTATGTATCTATATTTGTTGTGCGCAGTGCGGAAGCCGTGCTGAGTTCCGAAAGAACGATAGATGTGAAGCCGGATGAGATGAGGAGCAAAAAAGAATGACCTCCGTCGAAACGGAACCCCCGAGTCGGATCCGTCTCATGGAATATTACCTCCGATGCGGAAACTCTGATAACGATGATGAGTTACGTAAGTTTCAATCGGGACGAGCTCCGGCTAAGCCGAAAGCCCGAGACCAGGTGATGGATTGCTAATCTCCGTCGAACGAGCGAACGGAGATACATAAATTCCCATCCAAATTATTTATCATACACTTCCCTCGCGCACCTTATTCTCATACACTTGTCCTAGCTACACACAACTCGCACAATGGCACCGTTCACTGTCAATTGGGGTATCATTTCCACCGGAGGCATCTCCACTACCTTCGCCCACGACCTTCTCGTCGACCCGGCCTCCCGTAATACTAAGGATGTAAACCACAAAATTGCTGCTGTCGGCTCCCGCTCCGTTCAATCCGCTCAAGCATTCATTGACAAGCTCAAGGAAAGCTCCGAGGGGAAACCATGGGCTTGGGGAGTGAAGAATGGCGTTCTCGACGGTGTCAAGCCGAGGGGTACTTACGAGGAAGTCTACAATGATCCTGTACGTAGTCTGGGCTCATCTTAATATTGCGATGAGGCGTATTGACGTACTTCCTCTCACAAGTAGGATGTCACAGCCATCTACGTAGGCACTCCCCACGTTCTCCACCATCGTAACGCGAAAGACGCTCTACTGGCTGGTAAACACGTCCTCCTCGAGAAGCCTGCTTGTCTCGAAGTCGAAGAGTTAGACGAGTTGATCATGATTGCAAAGGAGAAGAAGCTTTTCTTCATGGAGTGAGTCACATGTCTTCTTCTCTCTTTGTTCTTGTCCCTTTTTTCCTTCGTAAGCATGTTTGCTGATGAGCGACGGCGCAGAGCTGTGTGGACGCGGTTCCAGCCCATCGCTTACGCCGTTGAAGAAGTGATCAAGTCCGGTATTCTCGGTAAACCCAGACGTTTTTCTGCCGATTTCTCCATGGACTGGAACTTGGACGGTGCGTTCCCATGTCCCTGTCTCACAACCCATAACCATTGCTGACTTGACACCATTTCAGCCGACTCTGGCCGTATGGCCAACCCAGCTCTCGGCGGCGGCTCGCTCCTCGACATGTCCGCCTACCCCTCTGTCTGGGCCATGCTCCTCGTCCACCGCAACCCTTTCAACACCGATAAGGACCCCAAGGTGCTCTTGACCCATCAAACTATTTACCCTCGCACTGGAGTGGACATCAACTCGAGGTGGTTGGTGGAATGGAAGGGGCTTTGCCAAGGAATGCTGATGACGGATTTGGATAATGCGGGACAGAAGGATTCGACCGCGGTTTTGCAGTGCGAGGAAGGGGATTTGGTTATTGCCTGTACGTTCCCTCATTCCTCTCCCTTTTCTCTCGCGCTAAACTTTTTCTTGCCTCTTCCCCTTTCTTTCTACGTATAGACCCCCCTTACCAACCCGAGACATTCTACATCCACCCCCGTCCCTCCCGCTTCCCCGGTACCATCACCTCTTCCACCACTCATTATCACCCCCTCCACGACGGGAACAATGGAATGTCATACGAAGCAGATGAGGTTGCGAGGTGTATCAGGGATGGGAAGATTGAGAGTGAGAGGATGCCATGGGAAGAGAGCAGGGTGGTGCAGGGGTGGGTTGATAAGGTGAGGAAGGAAGGGCCGACCGAGACTGCCAAGTTGGTGGGGACTGCTGGGCAATAGAGTAGGAAGCGGCAAGTGACAAGTGACGAAGGTCCTTGTGAGATAGATCAAAAGTAGAGGGCGAAAACGAATATGCAGACATCAATGTTTACTGCCCTTCATCTAGGCTGTGTATATGTTGTGACTTCCAGCTTTCAAATCATTGATTGCTTCGGCTTGATAAATCGATTAACAAAGAATGGCTTGTAACGTGTCTCAGAAACAAGTCTGACTACTTGTAACTTGAATCCATTTTTTTTTTCTACCTTCTCCTGCGCCTAATCACCATTTACAATGAGGCAAGCAAGATGTGCAGAGACAAGAAGAAGATAAACGAAGAAAGGAAGATACCTACGAAATAATAATGTGGTTGGGCAAAAACAATAACAAGTTAAGTATCACCTTGACTACTTGTCGCCGCTGTCTTTATATAGTAGTACGTAGCGTAGCACGGAGGCGATATGCATGACTGCTGCTATACATTTGATTAAGCTCTGATGTGAGGCCATATCCATGCGAGACCACAATTTGGAACACGCCTTCTCTGACTCTTCCGTTTGTCTCTGTACCTACAGAATTCAGTATCTATCGTGGCGAATACGGCAGCGGCGACTGCTCCTGTGGGTTGACCTGCTTGCCATTAGACATCTTTGTAATCATACTCTACTCTTGGAGTCGTCTTGGACATATGATTGTACGACATACAAGTAACATCTCTACAAGATGACGTCTATCTCAACTTCCAATATGTACAACGGAAACCATATATACAACAGAAACGAATATATACAACAAAAACCAATATATACAACAGAAACCGCTATCCCCTCCTCTCCGTCCACCCACTCAACAGCCGAAGCTGTCCCTTCATCCCCGCGCCAGCAAGACGTCCATCTCCTCCCTTGTTACCAACTTCACCCGTACCCCCAGCATTGCGAGGCGGTCCCTATAGGCCGCCAACGTAAGCTCCCCCGTTTCCGGGTCGATGTCCTCGAGATCGAGATCAAGAGGGGTGGACTTGTGAACTTTTGGGAGGGGATCGGTGGACAAATCACAATGGACGAGAGTTCTGCCATTGGAGTCCAATGACAGATCCGGGAAATGAACATCCTCCGACGACGTGGTGGAGTTAACCCCGGGAGAGGAGGGAGCCACAGAAGTACTGGTATCTACAATAAATTCGTAAGCGTAACTTCAGTCTGTAACATAAGATTACAAGGTGCTCACGCGGATTGGAGATGAGGGAGGCAATAATGGATGATTTCATGTCTAACATATTTCCAGGAGTGGATAGCTTCTGGAGGCCTCTCAAGAACTCTTGTCGTGTCGTAGGCGTTCGAATGTCGGCAGCCTCAGCGAGATGAGTAGAGGGGCCTCCGGCGCCATCTTGAACAGGGTCTCTGCCGTCATCCCTAGACTCAGAACCTTCATATCCGCCGACATCTCGAGAGTCGGAGCCTTCATGTCCTCGGCCAGAACCAGAGCCTCCGTCATGTAAGTTATCGCCCCCAGGACCAGAGCCTCCGCCACGAGAGTTATCGCCTCCGGAGCCAGAGTTTCCCCCTTGTGAACCATCGTTCCTAGGATCATTGTTGCGATTATCCTTCCCAGGCGGCTTGCGGTCCCCTGACTTGTCCTCTCGGTCCCCTGGCTTGTCCTCTTCATCTTT
This sequence comes from Cryptococcus deneoformans JEC21, assembly GCF_000091045.1. Classification (NCBI taxonomy): domain Eukaryota; kingdom Fungi; phylum Basidiomycota; class Tremellomycetes; order Tremellales; family Cryptococcaceae; genus Cryptococcus; species Cryptococcus deneoformans. The sequence continues at coordinate 1,430,213 of NC_006691.1, forward strand.
CTCTTCATCATACAAATCCGCCAATGTGCGCTTGTTCCTCTTGGTCGAACGAAGACTGTGTCGCCTGCGCCCAACTTCTAATCCTTTCAATCTCATGTCGGTGGCTGAATGAGCGGTCGCATCAACAGGAACATGATGAGCAAAAGGGAGGGGCAGGTCGTTGAGGAAGCGTTGCGTTGGAAGTGCCGCTGCATGAGCGAGGAACAAGAGGATGGTCGCATCGAGGTGATACCTTGCCTCTTTATTCAGAGTGGCGTTGGCACGGTCGCTGATCAGACAATTGGGAGGCGACGACCAAAAGTCTTGCAGCTCTGCAAGTTCTTCGACTGAGTAACCATCCCGCGGATATCCAAAATGTTGCCCGGCGTTCTCCAAGAACTCTTTGCTTGCCTCCAGGGCAAGCACGGGACTGTCTGAGGCCGAGTCTTGATAGAGATACACAATTCTATAGAAATATTCGTTGACTATGGAGAGGCCGAAGATGCAGCGTGAAATGGCGTAGCCCAAGATGACATACCACATGGTTTGAAACACGCCTTCCTGGCAGAGGTAACTAAGAGCTTTCTCGTCGGTTTGACTTTTAGCCTCGCCGGTAAGTAGAGCCGCTAAGTTCATCCACTTCAGTTCGATGACTGCGTAAAGCATCCGTTTCCGGCCCGATGGAGAGCTAGGATCGTTGACGCTGCCGATGAGAGAGGCGTCCGGAGTAGTGGCAACATCCTTTTTTGATTTGGAAGTGCCTTGCGATTGAGAGGGCTATGTTGAATGCGTAATAAGCATTGTGTCACCTTTTGCACAAGCCATGACTCACGGCTCCCAGAATTTTCCCCGTCCGCCGTCTGTACATATCCACCAGATCTAGCTTGGCCCACTCTTTGTCATATCTGTCGTAGAAGACCGTTTTCAAATTTGCTTGATGTGAGAACTCTGTAGCCATCGCCATGTAGTTGCAGTTCTCTTGAATGAAGCGATCAAGATAGCGACGAAAAATTCTGTCGTCGAACGTCTGCTCGTCACCGATCATCCCGTCCCTGTACTCATTGGCCCAGGGTTGGCCCAGGTAGTCGACTTGGCACGCCTTATCGTAGGAGCGGATAGTAAGGTATTCGGAGACCTCATAAGGTTCGCTGAGGTCGAAGGGGATGAGAGAGAGAGGATATGGTCGGTCTTTGTTTTTAGGGTGGCCGCCGTATGCAATGGGATCGTCACGAGGGAATTTTGAATGTTGGGCGAGTGTTTGATGTGATGAGGGGAACGAAGATAAAGGTGAGTCGCAAGCAGAGGCGGGGGATAATGAAGTCAGGCGCGAGTCTGAGGTAAGTTGGGCTAGTGCCGCAGCTCGTCTCGACGCCCAATCTCCTTCATTTGTGTCCGGAAAGGTCATTGAGAAAGCGAAGGGCGGAGCAAAGATGGTAATATTGGGGGTTGAATGGACAGAGAAGACGATGAGGACTGGGAAGCGAAGGCGGGAAGGAAAAACAACAAGTTGAGTTACGTATCGATCGTAAATTCGTTCCGCGCAACGTGTTGGACCGGTGGCGAGTCACATCACCGCCGGTCACCTCCTCGCTCCTCCCCTTACAAATAACCATACTTACGTAAGTACTTGTTCGCGCACCATCTCGATTTCTCGACTGGACACGGCTGGGCCTGCCATGGTGCTTCTTGGATTGGCAGCTTTCGTGTTTCTCATCTTTATTCTCCATCGGCTCATATCATCTATTGGTGCAACAACAGCAAGCGGCCAAATTCTACACTGCCGACATCTCCTTAGATCGTAACTATCGACACTATACAAAGACAGGATGGATGCATATCGGAAAAGCCACAGCGCAAGTATGATTCGTTTGATGAGGCCGTCTTTGCTAATAATGATTGCTCCTCCAGGTCTCTATGTATACCTTTTGCCCTCTGGTTGTTGGCCTAAATGCGACGTATAATCTGCACATTCTCAAGCATGGGATGCCGTGCATGCACCCATAAGTTCTTGTATGTGCGTATCATTGACGTCCGCATACTTGTGACACCTGCTGATACTGTTAAATGTAGTTATAATTCAATCTTATCCTTCGTCACCTGGGACTTGTTCTTCTTCACAATCTCTCGAGAAAGGTTCAAATGTATGATAAGCGTTCAAATGCATGCTAGGGACATTGGCTGTAAGTGCTTTTGGGCTTTGCGCATTCGTCATGCCCGCCGACATTGTGACAATCTAGCTTCCATTCACTTGCTACTCTTCGCCAACTACGGACCTCTTTTTGCATACCTACATCCGGGGGAAAGGAAGGTGTAGGAAAATGTGCGGGATGATGCGTGAGATCCCGGATGTAAGGACAATCATCTTGCAGGTTCTCCTCTCATTTGCTGGCCCCATATGACAGCTTGGCTTCTCATCTATTCGCCTCCGGTCGCCTACCATTATCTCGTCCCTCTCATATCTGCGCTCACGAGGTCTTGGAGTGTCAGACACTATGCTGGATCACAAGGAATGGAGAAGGCTTCTGGAGCAGGAAGGAGAAAGAAGGGGAGTGAGCTTTGAGGGACCGTCGGCCAAATGGTCAATCAATGCGCGATTGTCGAGGACGCGATGTACCCTCACATTCAAGAGGATTCGAATTATAAAGCAAATTGCTGGGCCATATGTGGGACCTTGGGGATGTATGTGCTTTCGACCTATACGCCCTTTTTCACATCTGCTGACACTATATATCAGCCTAATGGCCGTACATTCGCTTTTCCAAGCATACTGCACCAGCCGTACAACGTTTCAATGCCACCTACGCTCCCTCTTGCGATTCTGTTCTTATTCCTTGTCCTAATCGTTCCCATCAGGCCATTCGTTTTTCAGTGGCGGTGCGTGAAATGTTTTGTTGGATTTGAGAATGACTTTTCTCTGAGTATCAGTGTTCCGTAAGTTGCCGGAAATCCCGCTCCTTTCTGTCCTTTCGATTGCGACTATTTCCTCTCCAAATAGATTACTGTGGCCCCATTTTACCATGGAGAGCTGGTCACCATGATTAGCTTCCAGCTCTCCTCTCGTTATCTGCCAGCCATAAGCTGCTCAGTTTCGTTTCAAGATGGCTCAATACATCCTCAGAAGTCCTCACCTCTGTCCACCCTTTCGACTTTCCCCCTCATCATCTTGCGTCAAAAATATTGTCCAGCTAAGGGCCACAACCTCGGAGCGTAAGTTATGTTCCCAGCTTTTGATAGTGATCAATACGGAGGTTATTCGGTTGTTAAAGTAACGGTCCGGAGTCCTTCGAGTGTATTCTGCAGCATGTAACTTATGTTGCTCCGACCTACGATCTATTAAGACGGAATGACACCGGACATTTGTACGACTGCCGATTTTCCATTCGCGGAAACTGCACCGACCTCCACCACCAGCCTCCACTTCATCCGTTGAACGGATGGGCGGGGGCTCCTCCCCCCACCATGGGGGAACTTTTCGTCGGCGACCTCCACCAGCCCCCACCTGAATGAATGATCCGTCCTGATGGGTGGATGGTCACATGATGATAAAGTGATACACCGAATCGGAATGACCATATGTCCTCACCAAGAGCGGGTGGCATTTGCAAACACTACAATACGATAGGTCAATCCGTTGCCGCTCAGAAAAAGCCAGTCCTCCGAGGTCGGATCTGAAAGCGGAACGAGGGTCAAACCCGGAGTCCAAAGCCTTCACAAGTTCTGTATCTTTGGTATAATCATGCCTCTTAACTGCCGCCGGCATTCATGTAAATCATCTAATTAGCATGTCTTGTGACTCGTGTTCTCCACGGTCGGAGCCCCGCGGGCCCCACTTCAGAAAGAGTGTGACTGCTATTATACGTTACTTTCGACATGAAGCATGGGGCCCAATTCCGGACGACCGGTAAGTCTAAGTCTTCGTCTTCTAAGTCTTCTTGAAAACAACATAAATAGAGCTCATTGATGTCCATGTTTGTTTCGAATAGTTCAAACTCTTTCCAAGGTTGAAAGTTCGGCAATATAGTAAACATCGAGCACCATGTCCGGCGTAACAGGTATAAGTCTAAGTCTCTCTTCAGAGGAGCTGAAGACTCAAGACGTGGAGCAAAATGAAAAGCTTGACAGCACCACAAACATGTTTACCAACGCCGCTGCAGCGACTGGTGAGTCAATATTTTGAAAGTGAACTCAAGTACGGACGCATTGCTAATTTCATTATTGCAGACAAGGAACATAACATGACCTTGTGGCAGGGCTGTAAACTCTACCCCAAAGCGATCTTGTGGTCCGTCCTTATATCTTCCTGTTGCGCAATGGAAGGTTACGACATATCTCTTGTAGGGAATTTCTGTAAGGTCTCTTACGTCGATACGATAGCAAAAGCTGACACTGTCATTAGACGCCTTTGACCCTTTCAATCGAAAGTATGGAGTGCAAGGAGTTGATGGCACATATCAAGTCCCCGCTCGATGGCAAACTGGCCTAAGTAACGGAGCGCAATGTGGCCAAATCTTGGGTTTGATTGGTGAGCGGTCCTTGCTAGTGATAATCAAGATCTAACACTACTAACACTACTTCACAGTTAATGGTCTCGCAACTGAGCGTTTCGGTTATCGAATTGTAATCTTGGGCTGTCTAATCTGGCTCACTGGTGTGACCGCAATCTTCTTTTGCGCTCCCAATATTCAAACGTTACTCGCGGGTGAAATTCTTGCTGGTATCCCGTGGGGTGTTTTTCAGTCGAGTAAGTAAGATGGCTCAAAGATGAGGCTCAGAGCTGACCGTTCACAGTTGCCATATCTTACGCTGCTGAAGTTTGCCCAGTGGCACTTCGAGGATATCTCACCAGTTATGGTAATTTCTGCTGGGGATGGGGACAGCTCATTGGTATTGGAGTAATAAAATCTCAATTCGGTCGAACCGATCAATGGGCATACCGCATACCTTATGGACTTATGGTGAGAGGGAAGTATATACTTGCCCGATCTGAAGCTGACTCTGGACTTAGTGGATGTTCTATCCTCCCTTAATTATTGGTATCTACTTTGCTCCCGAATCTCCCTGGTGGCTGGTCCGCAAAGGTCGAATTGAACAAGCCAAGAAATCTTTGCTTCGATTGACTTCTTCCAAGACCGATCCTACATTTGATGCTACCGAAACAATCGACATGATTCGACACACTACTGAATTGGAAAAAGATATGACTTCTGGTGCCTCTTACCTCGACTGCTTTAAAGGTGTCAATCTCCGCAGGACTGAGATCGTTTGTATGCTTTGGGCTACTCAAAATTTGGCTGGCAACACGTTCTCCAATTATTCCACTTACTTCTTCGAGCAGGCTGGTCTTACCGGTGAAATCCCATACGATTTCGCGATGGGTCAGTACGCCATCAACATGGTCGGTACTTTTGGGGCATGGTATCTCATGACTAAAATGGGTCGACGAACTCTTTTCATTGGTGGTCTCTGCGGTCTATGCGTTACCTTGTTGTCTATCGGCTTCGTCGGTCTCGTTCCTGAATCTAAAAAGCAAGCCGCTTCTCTTGCTACAGGTGCTTTAATGCTGGTGTGGGCGGTGTTCTACCAGTGCTCCGTTGGGTGAGTGAAGTCTTCTTGTCCACACTCTCCGATACAGTATTAAACCCTGGATTTTTTAGAACTCTCGCCTTCTCCCTTGTTGCCGAGATGTCAACTCGACGACTTCAAATCAAGACCGTCGCTCTGGGCCGAGCTGCTTACAACGTCGCTGCCATCATCAGTAACGTCCTTACCCCGTATATGATTAACCCTACTGCTTGGAACTGGGGAAATTATGCTGGTTTCTTCTGGGGAGGATCGTAAGTCGGAACATGATCCCGATGAGTATCTTAGCTGACAAGAACGCCCCTCTCAGATGTTTTTTGGTATTGGTTTACGCCTATTTCCGGGTACCCGAGCCTTCCGGCAGAACTTTCGCTGAGGTGAGTGAATCTAATTAGGATAATCCCGCAACATAAAGAAGCTTATTCTCACCGATTCTACAACAGCTCGATATTCTATTCGAACGAAAAGTTCCAGCTCGAAAATTCAAAACCACCGAAGTCAACGCTTTCGATGTTGTTTTGCATCACCAAGTTGCCGAAGACAAACCTGACGGTGAAGTTAGCCATGTCGAACGAGTTTGAGCTGTATTCTCAAGATGAGGGGATCAAAGTCAACTCACGAGGCATTGAAGAGCAATGAGGCAAGATGACTAGAAAAAAAAAAAGTAAAAGACACAATAAACACACATTCGGAAATTGAAAAGGGAGATCTGATTCTAAGCTTTGTTATCATAAGATAGTTGCTTTAATAGCTGTATAGGTTTTTACTTGTTTTGGTTGTATTTGGGCCCGTTGCGTATGAATCACATATTGTCTACAGATCAGTTAGAGATCACCATTACTCGCCAGTCAGACCAAACCAGCAAGGATGTGTAAGGAACGGAGAAGAGAAGAGGATTAACAGAAGAAGAGAGGAAGACGAGAGACGGAAAGAACGGAGAAACTGGGGTGGTAAAGATTAGCCGGAGAGAAGAGGGAGAAGAGAGGAAGAGGAAAATAGCGAGGAGAGTGGAGCAGAAGAGGCCCTCAGAGGATCGGAGACGGAAGGAAGAAGAGGAAAAGGGTGCTCGAGGGGGAAGCGAAATTGGTTAGCTGTACAACTAAGGAAAAGATATATAAAGAGCTCTTCGAATAGACGAAATGGGAGATAACCTTTATATCTTTCTTCCTTCTTTGACTGCCTTTCCAAGAAGACCACTCCCGAAACCTAGGGTTAAAGAGGATACATCAAAAGCTTTCTAGTTTATTGATTTCGTGTCTAAGTTTCGTGTTTACTGATTTTCTATTTTTATTTTTAGGGGTTATAGAGGTTGCATTTTTTCGTTGTTTAATTTATTGGGTTGTCGTGTGGGTTGCCCGAATTAAAGAAACTACTTAAATAAACAACTTATTAAAGAAAAGAAAAAATAATCCAACCTCCTCTTCCTCATAAGACCAGCGTCCTCGCCCTTGCCTTTACTAGCTCGACACCAATCCGTTTCTCCATTTTCTCGAACCCCCCCACCGGCATCGCCTCCCTCCACTCCTTCCATTCGTCTGCTGTGCTCCTGCTCATCAAGCCACCAGTGGAAAGGATGATCGGTTTAAAGACCCCACCAGTGACCTTCGGAGCGTTCTTCGAGACGACCTGACCCACCTTGTCGAGCCAGTTCACGCACCGGTCCAAGCAGAAGTCGGCCAGCTTGCCGTTGGGGGCACAGGGTGTGACGGTGCTCCTCGCGTCTCGGTCTCCGAGGGAGTATACCTTCAGGTCGTAGTCAGTGAAGGCCAGCGCGCTGGAACCTCTGACCCGAAGGTCGTTTCTCCTTTGTCCCGACAGCGTGTGGGGCTCAATCTCAACCGTGGCACCTTGGATTTGTTTGAGGTGTTGATAGATGACGCGGTTGATGGCATTGTGCCGGCGCTGGGTCCAGGGGTTGCGGGCGCGGCAAAGCTCGTCGTGACCCAAAGGTGAGTCCGACCCACAGAAGCGACAGACAGGTATCGAGGAGCCGACCAGGGTGCGGTCATGGAGACCGGAGGCAATCTCGACATTGGAAAGGCGCAGGGGTTGAAGGTAAGGGATGACTGATAACCAACTTCGGCCGAGTCTGGAGGCATTCTCGGTGAGTCGCTTGCGTTCAGTGTCGCCGAGATTACGTAGAATGGCTTCCTGTTGCGATTCCCAGAGTTCTGCGCATCGAGTTCGTTGGGGGACCGGAGTTGGAGGTTCCTCAGGCGAAGAAAGGAGACCTAGGTTATCGAGGAGAGTGTCGGAGGCCTCGGCTGCCGAGCGGTAAGCAAGGGGGGCTACATCTTTGAAGGAAAGTAGACCTAGTCCGCCCAGTCGCGCTGGTAGCTTCGTCAACGATCTCCCTAGAGCCTCCTCTTCCACCGTATCCTCTCGCTGCCTCATCCTCATCCTTTTCACCTCCTCCCACAGCATCGTGTCCAGTCTTTCCCATAGATCTACAAGGTCGTCGGAGCGTAGGCTTCTCTGCAGGTGTCGTAGATTTTGCTGGATGCAGAACCGTAATAGAAGGAGCGCGTGTTGATGCGGAAGATCCTTGAGCTTGCCCACCTTTGCCATTTCCTTCCGAATCCTGCCTTCCAGAAACTCCGCTCGCTTCTCCTTACCTCCTACCATCGTCCCTAGCATCTTGAAGCCGTCCTGCCTGATCTCATCGAAGCTGATTAACTTGCATTTCTTTTCGTTGAGCTTGATGATGTGCTGCTTGTCGGCGAGGAATTGGGTAGTTTTGCTGAGGACTTGCGAGTCGTTTGAGAAGAGGTAGATGTCATCGAGATAAGCGAGCGCTTGCGTAGACGGACCTAGCGATTGACTGAGGGCATTCAAGGTTGGTCGGAGGGTGATTGAGAAGAAGAGAGGGCCAAAGGGGTCACCCTGTCGAACACCTTGAGAGGATTGAAGGATTTTGTCGCCACACACAAGGTCGGACGAGTCGCCATAAGCCCATTTGCAGGTCCTCCAAAGCGTCGGCGCATGGGTCTTGACAGCAGCTGCCATCTCGGCTCTATCTACACGGTTGAAAGCGTTAGAAGCATCGAGCGAGGCTAAAAAGGAGAACTCAGCGCCGGCAGAACCCTCCAAGACTCTCTCTGTCAGCCTCACGATCGGCTCTACACCACCGATTGACTTGGACCCCGAGCTGGAACTTAGGGGTTAGGGGGTTAGGGGGT